>NW_027258247.1:0-65000 GCF_045791955.1 Oncorhynchus clarkii lewisi | reverse complement strand
GAGGGACAGAGAGAAAGAGAGAGAAAGAGAGAGAGGGAAAGAAAGAAGGAGAAAGCGAGCGAGAGAGAGAACTGATGCCAGCAGACCTTCACCATTGATTAGTGGATGACCCAGCTGGACATGATGTGAGGTCTGGACTGGATGACCCTGTCCATGTCCACACTACACACCCCTCTGCTGTGAGGTCACACTGACTCCAACTCTCCTCTCTAGACTCACAAATGTGTGCACACACACACACACACACACACAGACACTGCACACACACACATTGCACACACACACTTTACACAAACCCTTTACACACATACTGCACACATACTGCACACACACACACACTAAGGCTGTAACATAACAAAATGTGGAAAAAGTAAAGTGGTCTTTCCGAATGCACTGTATTCCAGAGTCGGCCTGGATTCATATCTGGCCCACTGCACTTTAAATCAGGGCGGCCGGTAGCTTAGTGGGAAGAGCATTTTTTTAAAACCTTTATTTAACTAGGCGGGTCAGTTAAGAACAAATTCTTATTTTAAATGACGGCCTAGGAACAGTGGGCCTTGTTCAGGGGCAAAACAACAGATTTTTTTTGTACCTTGTCAGCTCAGGGATTCAATCTTGCAACCTTTCGGTTACTAGTCCAACGCTCTAACCACTAGGCTACCTGCCGCCCCAAGCATTGGGCCAGTAACCGAAAGGTCGCTGGTTCGAACACCTAAGCTCAAAGGGAAATATCTGTGCATTTGAGCAAGGCATTTAACCCTAATGTGCTCCATGGGTGCGTACTAGTATGTATGTAAATGTAAAACAACCCGTCACTGCACCCATCTGGTGTATGTGACAATGAAAAAATACACTCTCTCTCCAGTTGGACTGGGCACAAGGGCTCTATCCTCTTGCAGAGCCATTCTGCCCTTCGCCATTTTATCAATTAAAAACACTGGAAATAAATAACAAAATTAGGAATCAATGTGAGGCGAGCTGCTGAGCAGATGCAAATTAGACACTGATGGAGCGTTAATTGGGCAGGCACTAGGACCCAGAGGGCTCTGGCCCTTGCAGGTGCAGCTGCTTCCGTTAATTGGCTTTAATTGCTTTATAATTGCCCACAGATTCCACACACAGAGAGAGCGAGAGAGCGAGAGAGCGAGAGCGAGAGCGAGAGAGAGAGAGAGAGAGAGAGAGAGAGAGAGAGAGAGAGAGAGAGAGAGAGAGAGAGAGAGAGAGAGAGAGAGAGAGAGAGAGAGCGAGAGCGAGAGAGAGGACTGATGCCAGCAGACCTTCACCATTGATTAGTGGATGACCCAGCTGGATGTGAGGTCTGGACTGGATGACCCTGTCCATGTCCACACTGCTGTGAGGTCACACTGACTCCAACTGCACTATGTACTAGAAAGAGCTAGGGCGAAACAGTAGGCTAGACTCTCCTCTCCAGACTCACAAATGTCAGTGCGTGCACGCACACGCACGCGCACGCACACGCACACGCACACACACACACACACACACAGGCAGCACTAATTTAGTAATGCTAATGAACTGGAGCTACAGAAGCATCTGAGTAAACAAAGTGCCAGTCCAGCAAAACATTCCCAGTGTGGTTCCAACCCCCTCACAGACACACATACTCACATCGTCAGCATGTTTATCTATGCATAGTCACTTTACAAATTACCTCGACTAACCTGTGCCCCCAAACATTGACTCCATTAATATAATGGCGCCAAAGGAGATGGCTGCCGTTTTACGATCCTGTAACCAATTGTGCTATTGTGTATGTTTTTTCACGTTATATGTTCATAATGTTCATAATGCCTTATGACCGAAAAGAGCTTATTGATATCAGGGCAGTACTGGAGGAATTCTTCTTCTTCAAGGAGTCGGAAGGATTTACTCCAGACACCATACAGGGCCCTCATCCCCGTCATTCGCTGGAGGAAAAGACAGAGGTATCGTGGACGACGGTGAAATCAAATCAAATCTAACTTTATTTGCGCCGAGTACAATAAGTGTAGACTTTACCGTGAAATGCTTACTTACAAGCCCTTAACCAACAGTGCAGTTCAAGAAGGAGAACATATTTACAAAGTAGGCTAAAATAAAAAGTAATAGTAAAAAGTAATACAATAACAATAACAAGGCTATATACAGGGGGCACCGGTACAGAGTCAATGTGCAGGGGTACAGGCTAGTTGAGATAATCAGTACATGTAAAGTGGGGGAAGTGACTATGCATAGGTAACAAACAAACAGCGAGTAGCAGCAGTGTACAAGGGGGGGGGGGGGGGGTCAATGTAAATTGTCCGGTGGCGATTTTTATGACTTGTTCAGTAGTCTAATGGCTTGTTCAGTAGTCTAATGGCTTGTTCAGCAGTCTAATGGCTTGTTCAGTAGTCTAATGGCTTGTTCAGCAGTCTAATGGCTTGTTCAGCAGTCTAATGGCTTGTTCAGTAGTCTAATGGCTTGTTCAGCAGTCTAATGGCTTGTTCAGCAGTCTAATGGCTTGTTCAGCAGTCTAATGGCTTGTTCAGTAGTCTAATGGCTTGTTCAGCAGTCTAATGGCTTGTTCAGCAGTCTAATGGCCTGTTCAGCAGTCTAATGGCTTGTTCAGCAGTCTAATGGCTTGTTCAGCAGTCTAATGGCTTGTTCAGCAGTCTAATGGCTTGTTCAGTAGTCTAATGGCTTGTTCAGCAGTCTAATGGCTTGTTCAGTAGTCTAATGGCTTGTTCAGCAGTCTAATGGCTTGTTCAGCAGTCTAATGGCCTGTTCAGCAGTCTAATGGCTTGTTCAGCAGTCTAATGGCTTGTTCAGCAGTCTAATGGCTTGTTCAGCAGTCTAATAGCTTGGAGGTAGAAGCTGTTGAGGAGCCTTTTAGTCCAAGATTTGGTGCTCCGGTACCGCTTGCCGTGCAATAGCAGAGAAAACAGTCTAGAACTTGGGTGACTGGAGTCTCTGACAATTTTATGGGCTTTCCTCTGACACCGCCTATTATATAGGTCCTGGATGGCAGGAAGCTTGGCCCCAGTGATGTACTGAGTCGTTCGCACTACCCTCTGTAGCGCCTTACTGTCAGATGCCAAGCAGTTGCCAAGCAGTTGAGTTGCCATACCAGGTGGTGATGCAACCGGTAAGGATGCTCTCGATGGTGCAGCTGTATAATATCCTTTTGAGGATCTGGGGGCCCATGCCAAATCTTTTCAGTCTCCTGAAGGGGAAAAGGTTTTGTCGTGCCCTCTTCACAACTGTCTTGGTATGTTTGGACCATGATAGTTTGTTGGTGATGTGGACACCAAGGAACTTGAAACTCTCAACCCACTCCACTACAGCCCCATCGATGTTAATGGGGGTCCGCCTTTTACTGTAGTCCCCGATCAGCTCCTTTGTCTTACTCACATTGAGGGAGAGATTGTTATAATGGAACCACACTGTCAGGTCTCTGACCTCCTCCTTATAGGCCGTCTCATCGTTGTCGGTGATCAGTGTTTGGCCACTGTTGTGTCGTCAGCAAACTTAATGATAGTGTTGGAGTCATGTTTGGCCACGCAGTCGTGGGTGAACAGGGAATACAGGAGGGGACTAAGTACACACCCCTGAGGGGCCCCAGTGTTAAGGATCAGCGTGGCAGATGTGTTGTTGCCCACTCTTACCACCTGGGGGTGGCCTGTCAGGAAGTCCAGGATCTAGTTGCAGAGGGAGGTGTTTAGTCCCAGAGTCCTTAGCTTAGTGATGAACTTCTTGGGAACTGTTGTTGAACGCTGAGCTGTAGTCGATGAACAGCATTGTCACATATGTGTTCCTTTTGTCCGGGTGGGAAAGGGCAGTGTGGAGTGCGATTGAGATTGTGTCATATGTGGATCTGTTGGGGCGGTATGCGAATTGGAGTGGGTCTAGGGTGTCCGGGAGGATGGTGTTGATGTGAGCCATGACCATCCTTTCAAAGCACTTCATGGCTACTGACATGAGTGCCACGGGGCGGTAATAATTTAGGCAGGTTACCTTCACTTCCTTGGGCACAGGGACTATGGTGGTCTGCTTGAAACATGTAGGTATTACAGACTCGGTCAGGGAGAGGCTGAAAATGTAAATGAAGACACTTGACAGTTGGTCCGCGCATGCTTTGAGAACACGTCCTGGTAATCTGTCTGGCCCAGCTGCTTGTGAATCTTGACCTGTTTAAAGATTTTGTTCACATCGGCTACCGAGAGCGATATCACACAGTCATCCAGAACAGCTGGTGCTCTCGTGCATGCTTCAGTGTTGTTTGTCTCGAAGCAAGCATAAAAGGCATTTAGCTCGTCTGGTAGGCTCGCATCACTGGGCAGCTCGCGTCTGGGTTTTCCATTGTAGTCCGTAATAGTTTTCCAGCCCTGCCACATCCGACGAGCAGTCAGAGCCGGTGTAGTAGGATTCAATCTTAATCCTGTTTTCACGGGTGTTTGCACCTACAAGTTGACAGGGAAAATTACTAACAACCTCAAGAGACCTCTGTAAATGCATTATCCCAGTAGGCTATAAATGCCCACGTAATAACATATTCATATTAATAAAGCTTTTGTTGTTACTGACAGACCTTTGATTACAATACAGCTATAGTCTGTCAAGGGCAGGGCTCCAGACTGCAACCATTTAGTGGCATTTTGTGACCCTTTGACTTGGCTGTACGAGTTACATTTGTAATCGGTCGCATCAGTGCGAGCAGAACATTTATTAGACCTACATGATCACCTCACTCAAACATTTCAAAACTTCCTATTTTTCAAACCACTAAAACCATGATTTGGTCAAACAGTAAATTGCATTATGCTCATGATTCCTGTAATGAAAGTGTCTGCCCAGTACCTGGGCCCTGTTCCGCTGGGCCCTGTTCCGCTGGGGCCTGCTGCTGTGATGAGAGAGCCACTTAATGTGCGGTCCGGGAGAGAGAAAAATTGTTTCCTAGTGTGCCACAAAATAAATTAGCCTTTGATATTGGTTGACATTAAGGCAAATTAAGGCAAATTAATCTCTATCGAACATCACAATTGAGAAAATTATAGAGCCTATTTTTAACAGGACAATATAATAACATCAATATCCTATTGTCAATCCACAATTCATCAAAATATCTTGAATCATGCATTCCTGCTTGGACATGTTAGATGAAACAACTTATTTCATGAATAGCCTACCATCTCGGTAGTCTATTTCACAGTCTAAAGCACTGTGAATGACTTTGTAAGGTGAAAATGTTAGTCTGGAGCCCTGTCAAGGGGTGTGATCTTTAATCTGCTGCAGTGTAAATGTGTTCTTCAGCCAATTTGGCTGTTGGGAAGAGAGTCATGCGATAGGATGTTATGCAGAACAATATGTTGGTAGGACAAGGCGATGTGTGTTTGTGTACATGGAAGTCAGTGATTTATGTTCAATATAGGTTAATGACGCAATACAAATGCGACTTGACTAAAATGAAAGGCCATTTAGTTGCCTAATATGGCCCACTGTTTTCTTCATTTTGACAAAAACTAGACTCAATTGTTATTCAAATGACAAAAATGTCACTAAGGTTTAATGATATTTTTGTCTGATATTTTAGTTAAAAAGACTGCCAAAATGAACACTGCTGTCACAGCACTCTCTATCCTGTAGAAAATAAGAGGGTTTGAATTCTAGCCCAGATTAAGAAGCCATCTGACTTTTCCATTCATTCTGTCTTAGCTCCTGTGTTAACACACACACACACACACACACACACACACACACACACACACACACACACACACACACACACACACACACACACACACACACACACACACACACACACACACACACACACACACACACACACACACACACACACACACACACACACACACACAACTGTTCTCCTACAGCTGGGGCTGCAGGTGAGGATGAAGTTACCTAGACACTGATCTTTTAGCTAAGGTCAATTGGAGTCACTCTAGCCTGGTCCCAGATCTATTACTGCTGTCTTGCCTATGACCATTAGCCTGGGACCAGGCTAGAGTCCTTCCATCACACATACCATAGACCAGTAGAGTAGATAGAACTAGGCATGCATGACTGCTCTCTGTAGCACAGCCAGCTCTCACTCTGGTATTACTGCCACATCAACGCCAGATAGACCTAAGCTGTTCTACTTCCTGCTTGGCTTCTAGAGGGGATTTCTCTAGCCACTACTCCTTTCCTTGAACCCTCAGGAGGGTCTAACACTATGACCAACAGATAGAGAGAGTTACAGCCTTACACAGGGCTAAGCTGTGTCACTCACTACTGTAGATGAATATATCCAGGCATGGGAGTTGCAAACGGAGAAGGTGTGTGTGAGTGTGTGTATGTGAGTGTGTGTCTGTCTGTGTGTGTGTGTGTGTGAGAGAGTTTGTCTGTGCACAATACCTTTGTCTTGTGATGTGAATCAACACTCAAGTCAGTGACTCAACATGTGGCCAAACTAACAAATCATAACAAATACTCCTGAAGAGAAAATGAAATCATCATCTCTTCATCCACAGAGAACGAAGACATCCCTCCCTCCCTCCCTCCCAGAAGCAAACAGATTGATGTCCTTTCACAGATTGGGATTGTAGAGGGTAAATATTTGAGGGGCTGAGTGTGTATTTTCATACAATAATGCTGAGACTACCGAGACGTTAGTACACACATTCCTGCACGCTGCTGGCTGAATGTCTGCAGAGTGGGCTCAAACACACCAGACAGACAACACTAGACAAAACATACACTGCTAAAATAGCACACAAACGTAAACACGTACACACGCACACAGCCATATGCCCTCTGAGGCCGTTACCAGCTCACCGCCTATCCCCCCTACAGTGACACAGATGGAGGGAGGGGCAGGAATAGCAGAGACGAGTTCTTCTCCTCCTTTATCCCTCCACTTGTTCTTCATTACTCGTTCTACATCGTGAGAGAGGAATGTGTGACCCTGAGAAACAGAACATAGCTCGCAGGCTGTCAAGGCCCAATCAATCAATCAAATAAATTCATTTTTTCAAAAACATTAGTCACTTCCAGCCTCTTTGGTAAAATACAGTCGGCACCACATGTTACTCAAATGGAAACTTGCATACTTGCTACTTGCTATGTCTCGACCACTACCTACAGAGGTAGCACACGATACTCGCCCGACAGTTGCCCCCCTCGAAGCAGGGCAGTGTAAACAGAATTGTTGCATTGAGCCAACACTCCTACAGTATAAATGGTAATAGCAGAGCAAGGTTGTTCTTTTTTTTCGAAATATTTTGGAAAACCATCTCCACCACCATTTTATTTTTCTTACGTAGATAATTTTTATTTGATGTAACCAGGCAAGTCAGTTAAGATCAAATTCTTATTTACAATGTCGGCCTACCCGGATGACGCTGGGCCAATTGTGCACTGCCCTATGGGACTGCCAATCACGGTCGGATGTGATACAGCCTTGATTTAAACCAGGGACTGTAGTGATACCACTTGCAGTACCTTAAACTGCTGCGCAACTCAGGAGCCCATATAAATGTGATATGTTTTTTCCATTTGTAACATTGATGATTTCAGAGGTGGCAACACTGTCACGCCCTGATCTGTTTCACCTGTCCCTGTGATTCTCTCCACCCCCTCCAGGTGTCGCTTATTTTCCCCAGTGTATTTATCCCTGTGTTTCCTGTCTCTCTGTGCCAGTTCGTCTTGTATGTTAGTCAAGTCAACCAGGGTGTTTTTCCTGTTCTCCTTTTCTATTCTCTTTTTATAGTCTTCCCGGTTCTGACCCTTGCCTGACTCTGGACTACTTTCCTGCCTGCCTGATCATCCTGCCTGCCCTGACCTTGACTCTGCCTGCCCTGACCTTGACTCTGCCTGCCCTGACCTTGACTCTGCCTGCCCTTCAGTACCTATTAGACTCTGATCTGGTTTTGACCTTTTTGCCTGTCCACGACCATTCTCTTGCCTACCCCTTTGGATTAATAAACATTGTAAGACTCCAACCATCTGCCTCCTGTGTCTGCATCTGGGTCTCACCTTGTGCCTTGATAAACACAGGCCCCACAGTGGTGTGGGGGGAAATTGTTTTCCTGGGGCCAATAATTTTTCCTGATCTGATAGTAGGCTAACCACCTGATCTGGTGGAAGGCTAACCTCCTGATCTGGTAGCAGGCTAACCTCCTGATCTGATCATAAGCTACAGTAACCAACTACGGACCCTAGTTGTAGCATATTACATAGTAATAAATCAGCTGTAAAAAAAACGGTTTGACACGGGCTACGATGGGTTTGATACGGGCTACGATGGGTTTGAAATGGGCTACGATGGTTTTGATACGGGCTATGATGGGTTTGATACGGGCTACGATGGGTTTGATATGGGCTATAATGGGTTTGATACGGGCTGCGATGGGTTTGATACGGGCTATAATGGGTTTGATACGGACTATAATGGGTTTGATACGGGCTATAATGGGTTTGATACAGGCTATAATGGGTTTGATACGGGCTGCGATGGGTTTGATACAGGCTATAATGGGTTTGATACAGGCTGCGATGGGTTTGATACGGGCTGCGATGGGTTTGATACGGGCTGCGATGGGTTTGATACGGGCTGCGATGGGTTTGATACGGGCTGCGATGGGTTTGATACGGGCTATAATGGGTTTGATACGGGCTATAATGGGTTTGATACGGGCTACGATGGGTTTGATATGGGATATAATGGGTTTGATATGGGCTATAATGGGTTTGATACGGGCTATAATGGGTTTGATACGGGCTATAATGGGTTTGATACGGGCTGCGATGGGTTTGATAGGGGCTGCGATGGGTTTGATACGGGCTGCGATGGGTTTGATATGGGATATAATGGGTTTGATACGGGCTGCGATGGGTTTGATAGGGGCTGCGATGGGTTTGATAGGGGCTGCGATGGGTTTGATATGGGATATAATGGGTTTGATACGGGCTGCGATGGGTTTGATAGGGGCTGCGTTGGGTTTGATACGGGCTGCGATGGGTTTGATATGGGATATAATGGGTTTGATATGGGATATAATGGGTTTGATACGGGCTATGATGGGTTTGATACGGGCTGCGATGGGTTTGATACGGGCTATAATGGGTTTGATACGGGCTATAATGGGTTTGATACGGGCTATAATGGGTTTGATACGGGCTATAATGGGTTTGATACGGGCTATAATGGGTTTGATACATGCTACGATGGGTTTGATACGGGCTATAATGGGCCTAGTTTCTCTTTCTAATCAAGTCATTTGGTAAAATAAATAAAACATCCTGTAAAAACTCCTGACCCTAGGGAGGATGAAAACATGAAATCCCTCTACACAGACAAAGTGACAACTGCGATTGGACATGCAGGGTGTATGCAGGGTGTATGCAGGGTGTATGCAGGGTGTATGCAAGGTGTATGCAGGGTGTATGGTGTGGGCTTTCAAATCAAATTGTATTTGTCACACACGCTGAATTCAACAGGTGTAGGTTAGACCTTATAGTGAAATGCTTACTTACAAGCCCTTAACCAACAATGCAGTTTTATAATAAGTGCTCAGAAAGTATTTTCTAAAATAAACTGAAGTAAAAAAATAAGAAAATAGAAAAATAACAAATAATTAAAGAGCAACAATAAAAAACAGTAACCTGTCCATATACCGGAACAGAGTCAATGTGCTGGGCACAGGTTAGTCGAGGTAATTGAGGTAATATGTACATGTAGGTAGAGGTAAAGTGACTATGCATAGATAATGAACAGAGTAGCAGCAGCGTAATAGTTTGCAAGCTCTGCCACATCCGACGAGCATCGGAGCCAGTGTAGTCGGATTCAATCTTAGTCCTGTATTGTCGCTTTGCCTGTTCGATGGTTTGTCAGGAGGGTATAGCAGGATTTCTTATAAGCGTCCGTGTTAGAGTCCCTCTAATAGAAAGCGGCAGCTCTACCCTTTAGCTCAGTGCAGATGTTGCCTGTAATCCATGGCTTCTGGTTGGGGTACGTACGGTGACTGTTGGGACAACGTCATCGATGCACTTATTGATGAAGCCGGTTACTGGGGTGGTATACTTCTCAATGCCATGAATGCCGGAACATATTCCAGACTGTGCTAGCAAAACAGTCCTGTAGAGTAGCATCCGCGTCATTTGACCACTTCCGTATTGAATTAATCACTGGTACTTCCTGCTTTAGTTTTTGCTTGTAAGCAGTAATCAGGAGGAGAGACGAGTTATGGTCAGATTTGCCGAATGGAGGGCGAGGGAGAGCTTTGTATGTGTCTTTGTGTGTGGAGTATAGGTGGTCTAGAGTTTTTCCCTCTCTGGTTGCACATGTAACATGCTGGTATAAATGAGGTAAAACGGATTTAAGTTTCCTGCATTAAAGTCACTGGCCACTAGGAGCGCTGCTTCTGGATGAGGGCTTTCTTGGTTGTTTATGGCCTTATACAGCTGGTTGAGTGCGGTCTTAGTGCCAGCATCGGTTTGTCGTGGTAAATAGACAGCTATGAAAAACATAGATGAAAACTCTCTTGGTGGTCTACAGCTTATCATGAGATACTCTACCTCAGGTGAGCAAAACCTTGAGACGTCCTCAATATTAGATTTCGGTCACCAGCTGTTATTGACAAATAGGCACAGACTGCCACCCCTAGTCTTACAGGAGACAGCAGTTCTATCTTGCCGATGCATGGAAAACCCAGACAGCTGTATGTTATCCATGTCATCGTTCAGCCCCGACTCGGTGAAACATAAGATATTACAGTTTTTAATGTCCCGTTGGTAGGATAGTCTTGATCGGAGCTCATCCAGTTTATTCTCCAGTGATTGCACGTTGGCTAATAGTACAGAACGTAGAGGCGGGTTACCCAATCACAATCGGATTCTTACAAGGCACCCCGTATCTACATCCCGTATATCTCAGTTTCTTCTTCATGCGAATTACAGGGATTTGGGTCCTTGTCCGGTGTCAGATGGAAATCATTCCCATCCGACTCGTTAAAGATAAAAATCTTCGTCCAGTACGAGGTGAGAAATCACTGTTCTGATACCCAGAAGCTCTTTTTGGTCATAAGAGACGGTGGCAGAAACATTATGTACAAAATAAGTTACAAATAATGCAAAGAAACAGATACAATAACACAATTGGTTATAAACCTGGAAAACGGCAGCCATCTTGTTCGGCAGCCTTAGTACATATGTAATTTAAAAGATAGCCTTACAGTATGTCATCACTATTGTGTTGACTGGTTATTTTCTGTCAATAATTTTGTATCGAAAAGGCCTAGTTATCTTAGCCAACAAAAGTTTGAATTTAAACCAAATTTGAACACATTCACATATTCTCAGAACACAAATAAATGGACCTATTTTAAGCTATAAATACATAGCATAAGATTCTCTGGGTTACCTGCAGCTGTGGTTGTCATCAGTAGGCTACCGTTGATCAGACTGAAGCACAGGCTAAATTGTGCAAGTTGACAAATCATGAGGCATTTTTTTGGGGGGGTGGGGGGTAACGGGTATTGGCTTCCATATAAAACGGCTTGTCGCAACCCTGCAGTGAATTCTCTTGTACCCACGTTTTCAGTAGCAATTTGATTTTACCACATGTAAATATTTGCATGATATTGATAAAAAAATGAAGCCAGGTTTGTTGTAATGTTGTAAGGGATGCCTTCTGTACTTTCTCACGCATACGAGAGGGTTAGTCTTTCATTTTTGTCATAGGCTAACATTACTTGATCAAGACATGCTGTTAGCAACTCTGTGCTTTTGTCTTGAAGCTAAAATGTAAATAGTGTAGCCTACAGATGAGAATTGCATTATTGTAATAGTGCCATTGTTCAATAGTTTGTGCCTACTAGCTAGTGGTTACTGTGATATTTACGTGGCCAGCCACAACGAAAGCTAAGACAAGGATAGTCGAGATCTCCTTCGCCACTCTGCTCCTCAGCAAGCAGTCATCACCATGACCAGGAATATCCCCACAGAAGGAAAAAACATGCAGAAGAACCAGAGGACTGCAGGCTGAGGAGAGATTATCCACCACTTGAATTGACCTTTAGACTATAAAGAGTACTAATCTTTAGGGCTCCCTCCACAGAGGGAATATAGGGCTCTCTCCACAGAGGGAATATAGGGCTCTCTCCACAGAGGGAATATAGGGCTCTCTCCACAGAGTGAATATAGGGCTCTCTCCACAGAGTGAATATAGGGCTCTCTCCACAGAGTGAATATAGGGCTCTCTCCACATAGTGAATATAGGGCTCCCTCCACAGAGTGAATATAGGGCTCTCTCCACAGAGTGAATATAGGGCTCCCTCCACAGAGTGAATATAGGGCTCTCTCCACAGAGTGAATATAGGGCTCTCTCCACAGAGTGAATAAAGGGCTCTCTCCACAGAGTGAATATAGGGCTCTCTCCACAGAGTGAATATAGGGCTCTCTCCACAGAGTGAATATAAGGCTCTCTCCACAGAGTGAATATAGGGCTCTCTCCACAGAGTGAATATAGGGCTCTCTCCACAGAGTGAATATAGGGCTCTCTCCACAGAGTGAATATAGGGCTCTCTCCACATAGTGAATATAGGGCTTCTCCACATAGTGAATATAGGGCTTCTCCACAGAGTGAATATAGGGCTCTCTCCACATAGTGAATATAGGGCTTCTCCACAGAGTGAATATAGGGCTCTCTCCACAGAGTGAATATAGGGCTCTCTCCACAGAGTGAATATAGGGCTCTCTCCACAGAGTGAATATGGGGCTCCCTCCACAGAGTGAATATAGGGCTCCATCCACAGAGTGAATATAGGGCTCTCTCCACATAGTGAATATAGGGCTTCTCCACAGAGTGACTATAGGGCTCTCTCCACAGAGTGAATATAGGGCTCTCTCCACAGAGTGAATTTAGATCTCCCTGCACAGAGTGAATATAGGGCTCCCACCACAGAGGGAATATAGGGCTCTCTCCACAGTGAATATAGGGCTCCCTCCACAGAGTGAATATAGGGCTCTCTCCACAGAGTGAATATAGGGCTCCCTCCACAGAGTGAATATAGGGCTCGCTCCACAGAGAGTGAGGAAGTACAGCACAGAAATAGGATTGTTATACTGTAGAACCCTTCTGATGGCGGCCAGCTCTAGGAAGAGTCATGGTGGTTCCAAACTTCTTCCATTTAAGAATTATGGAGGCACTGTGTTCTTGTGCACGTTCAATGCTGCAGAAATGTTTTGGTACCCTGCCCCAGATCGGTGCCTCGACAAAATCCTGTCTCTGAGCTCTACAGACGATTCCTTTGAGCTCATGGCTTGGTTTTTGCTATGACACACACTGTCAACTGTGGGACCTTATGTAGACAGATGTGTGTATTTCTAAATCATGTCCAATCAATTGAATTTACCACAGTTGGAATCCGAGTTGTAGAAGTTGTAGAAACATCTCAAGGATGATCAATGGAAATAGGATGCAACTGAGCTTAATTTAGAGTCTTATAGCAAGAAATACCTTATTTACATAAGTACATTTATGTTTTAAATTTTATACATTTGCAAACACACTCACCTTTTTCCCCGGTCTCTCTCACTGTGCTCAATAATGTACAGTGTCCATAAAGACTGGAACAGTGCTATTAGTTCAGGAAACACACACACAAAAGTAAATCAAAGTATTTAATTTTCGTAGTGACAGTCACACACACACACACACACACACACACACACACACACACACACACACACACACACACACACACACACACACACACACACACACAAGAACTCAAATACATACACATGGCCCGTAGTAATATATGCACCAGAATAGAGAAACATTGGGACTTTCTTTTGGATACTAGAACATGAAAAACGCTGAAAGTATATTTTTTAAATGTTGCTTACGGTACTTCTGTCAAATATGTCTCACGTCGTCTACTGATTGAGAGAGGATCAAGTCTGTCAGTGCATTCGATGTCCCCTTATCGTCTACTCCACTTACTCATTGCTAGTTCTAGCGGCTAGAGTCTGTCCTGAGGAACCACTGCATTCACTGGGAGTCTGGGCTGCATCAGTTATGCTGCACAGAAGTTCAACTCTAATAATGCATGTAGAAATGTTGAAAATCTTTAATTACTGTTCGCAAAACAATGTCTAATACAGGCTAGGACACTTTACAATGCAAGAAGATACTGGTATCTTCCAGGTTTGTAGCATAACTTTGCTTGCTAGCTTACAGCTGAAGATGACATCAATTCACTACCCTAGTACTTTTTTTGCATGATAATATGCAAACCATAACACATAATATTGCTGGGAAAAAACAAAAAATAATAATAAATACATTTGGTGACAATTCTGTGACTGGCTAATACACCTTGTCGTGGTATCGTTTTGGTATTGAGTATCGTGATACTAAACCTGGTATCGGTATCGAAGTGAAATTCTTTACACTAGGTTACATTTGCCGTCATGAGTGATTCAGCCACAACAAACCCAAAATAAATTTGTTGTGTAACACTGATTAGGCATGCTGTGTGTGTGCGTGTGTGTGTGTGTGTGTGACTCAGTCAGAGGATGTAAACAACAAGGCCAGTCACAGGAGATGACACAGCCACAGCACTGCATCGGGATCTTGTCACACAATGTGAGACAGTGACTTTACAACTACTGTATGAAATACTGAGCAATGAGTAAATCAAATCAAATTTAATTTGTCACATGCGCAGAATACAACAGGTGAAATGCTTACTTACAAGCCCTTAACCAACAATGCAATTTTAAGAAAATACCAACAAAAAAAAGTAAGAGAAAAGAAAAGCAAATAATTAAAAGCAGCAGTAAATAACAATAGCAGGGAAATATTCAGGGGGTACAGGTACAGAGTCAATGTGCGGGGGCACCGGTAATATGTACATGTAGGTAGAGTTATTAAAGTGACTATGCAGTTAACTAGTCCAACGCTCTAACCACCTGCCTCTCATTGCACTCCATGAGGAGCCTGCCTGTTACGCGAAGGCAGTAAGAAGCAAAAGTAAGTTCCTAGCTAGCATTAAACCTACCTTATAAAAAAACAAACAATCAATCAATAATAATCACTAGTTAACTACACATGGTTGATGATATTACTAGTTTATCTAGCATGTCCTGCGTTGCATATAATCGATGCAATGCGCATTCGTGAAAAAGGACTGTCGTTGCTCCAACGTGTACCTAACCATAAACACCAATGCCTTTCTTAAAATCAATACACAAGTATATATTTTTAAACCTGCATATTTAGTTAATATTGCCTGCTAACATGAATTTCTTTTAACTAGGGAAATGGTGTCACTTCTCTTGCAACAGAGTCAGGGTATATGCAGCAGTTTGTGCCGCCTGGCTCGTTGCGAACTGTGTGAAGACTATTTCTTCCTAACAAAGAAAGCCAACTTCGTCAAACGGGGAATGATTTAACAAAAGCACATTTGCGAAAAAAGCACAATCGTTGCACAACTGTACCCAACCATAAACATCAATGCCTTTCTTAAAATCAATACACAGAAGTGTATATTTTTAAACCTGCATATTTAGCTAAAATAAATCCAGGTTAGCAGGCAATATTAACCAGGTGAAATTGTGTCACTTCTCTTGCGTTCATTGCACGCAGAGTCAGGGTATATGCAACAGTTTGGGCCGCCTGGCTCGTTGCGAACTAATTTGCCAGAATATTACGTAATTATGACATAACATTGAAGGTTGTGCAATGTAACAGCAATATTTAGACTTATGGATGGCACCCGTTAGATAAAATATGTAACGGTTCCGTATTTCACTGAAAGAATAAATGTCTTGTTTTCGAGATGATAGTTTCAGGATTCGACCATATTAATGACCTAAGGCTTGTATTTCTGTGTGTTATTATGTTATAATTAAGTCTATGATTTGATAGAGCAGTCTGACTGAGCGGTGGTAGGCACCAGCAGGCTCGTAAGCATTCAGTCAAACAGCACTTTCGTGCGTTTTGCCAGCAGCTCTTCGCTTCAAGCATTGCGCTGTTTATGACTTCAAGCCTATCAACTCCCGAGATTAGGCTGGTGTAACCGATGTGAAATGGCTAGCTCGTTAACGGGGTGCGCGCTAATAGCGTTTCAAATGTCACTCGCTCTGAGACTTGGAGTGTTTGTTCCCGTTGCTTTGCATGGGTAACGCTGCTTCGAGGGTGACTGTTGTCGATGTGTTCCTGGTTCGAGCCCAGGTAGGGTCGAGGAGAGGGACGGAAGCTATACTGTTACTCTGGCAATACTAAAGTGCCTATAAGAACATCCAATAGTCAAAGGTTAATGAAATACAAATGGTATAGAGGGAAATAGTCCTATAATTCCTACTGTATCTACAACCTAAAACTTCTTACCGGGGAATATTGACGACTCATGTTAAAAGGAACCACCAGCTTTCATATGTTCTCATGTTCTGAGCAAGGAACTTAAACGTTAGCTTTCTTACATGGCACATATTGCACTTTTACTTTCTTCTCCAACACTTTGTTTTTGCATTATTTAAACCAAATGGAACATGTTTCATTATTTATTTGAGGCTAAATTGATTTTATTGATGTATTATATTGCCACTATTACAAATAAAAATAAAAAAATTGGCCGAATAATCGTTATCGGCTTTTTTGGTCATCCAATAATCGCTATCGGTATCGGCGTTGAAAAATCATAATCGGTCGACCTCTTGTACCCACTACCCTCTGTAGTGCCTTGCGGTCGGAGGCCGAGCAGTTGCCATACCATAGTGATGCAACCAGTCATGATGCTCTCGATGGTGCAGCTGTAGAACCTTTTGAGGATCTGAGGACCCATGCCAAATCTTTTCAGTCTCCTGAGGAGGAATGGGCTTTGTCGTGCCCTCTTCACGACTGTCTTGGTGTGCTTGGACCATGTTAGTTTGTTGGCGATGTGGACACCAATGAACTTGAAGCTCTCAACATGCTCTACTACAACCCTGTCAATGAGAATGGGGTCGTGCTAGGTCAGATGGTGGGTTGTATGGATGGTATTTTGCATTTTTTGGAGGAATTATAGCTCCAAATGGAATCCTAAAAAGAGATGGTTTTCTTGAAAATGACTCCTCATGAGGTTAGCTTGGATGTGTGTGTGTGTGTGTGTGCGGCCAAGGACATAACCCAGGTTACTGAGTGTTTAGGGAAGGAGGAAATTAGTTAAGGGTCAAAGGGCCCACCAGAAATGAAAGCAAAAGAAAATAAACAGAGAGCGGGACGGGAGGAAGGAAGGAGGGAGGGAGGGAAATGTATTCCTAAAATATCATTGGCTGCATCAGCTGCTTGGATAGATGTATGTCTTGCCCTGTTTTACTCTGAGTCAGACACCATTAGAATCACTCAAAGGGAAAAAAATACTCTTTGGTCCCTAATGAGGATGTCAGTTTCTCCATATGGATGAGGCGACAAAGTCTGAGTGTTCGCCGAGGTGCGATGAGGCAGGACACGAGAGAGGGGCGATTGATCTCAATGTTTGAGCCAGGGAAGGACAGCAGGGATGTAGACAGACAGCAGGGATGGAGACAGACAGCAGGGATGGAGACACACAGCAGGGATGGAGACAGACAGCAGGGATGGAGATAGACAGCATGGATGGAGACAGACAGCAGGGATAGAGACAGACAGCAGGGAAGGGGTCGGGAGGGGGTTGGGAGGGGGTTGTCCTTAGAGACATGGTGTGTGTGTGTGTGTGTTTATCAACAATGACGATACAGCCTACAGGGAAGAGGTGACGGCCCTGGCGGAGTGGTGCCACGGAAATGACCTCTCCCTCAACATCAACAAAACAAAGGAGCTGATTGTGGATTTCAGGAAACAGCAGAGGGAGCACGCATCTATCCATATCAACGGGACCGCAGTGGAGAAGGTGAAAAGCTTCAAGTTCCTCGGTGTACACATCATTTCCAATCTTAAATGGTCCACCCACACAGACAGTGTGGTGAAGAAGGTGCAACAGTAGAGGCGTAACAGCACCTCTTCAACCTCAGGAGGCTGAAGAAATGTGGCTTGGCCCCAGAGACACTCACAAACTTTTACAGATGCACAATCAAGAGCATCTTGTTGGGCTGCCTGGTACGGCATCACAATCGCAATCACAAGTCACTTTAATAATGGAACACTAGTCACTTTAATAATGGAACACTGGTCACTTTAATAATGTTTACATGCTGCTTTACTCATTTCTTATGTATATACTGTATTCTATTCTACTGTATTTTAGTCAATGCCACTCCGACATTGCTCAATCTAATATTTATATATTTCTTAATTCCATTCTTTTACTTTTATATTTGTGTGTATTATTGGGAATTGCTAGATACTACTGCACTGTTGGAGCTAGGAACACAAGCATTTAGCTACACCCACAATAACATACACATATGCTAAATAGGTGTATGTGACCAATACAATTTGATTTGATTGTGTGTGTGTTAGGGCTGACCCCATTTAGTCGACTGGTCGATTGATCGGTCGATAGGCTGTTGGTCAACTTAGATTTCTTTAGTTGAGCAGTAGCAAAAATATATATATATATTCATGGTGTACAAGACACCTGTCTGAGTCGCACCTGTCTGAGTGGACTAATCCATTGTGGAAGCTATGGGGATGGCACAGTCCATCAATCTAAGACATGTGCTACTGAAATTGTATTTGGTTAAATTACGTAAGAACAATGGTGCAACGCTAAGAATTGTATTTTATTTTATAACAGATGAGCTTTCTCCCGCATTGGAAAGCGGTCGCTGTCCGCGGTTCTGAAACACATCAGTCCACAGTTAAATTGGCACCTTTTCCTAGACCATGTTGCTATGTGCTTAATAGCAAAGTTAACCAGCATATTGGTGTTGAGAACAGCGGAGTTAGGGGACGAGAAAACTGCTCTTGCCTTAAATGACTTTGAATAGTGAGGAGAGAGGAAACCCCAACTTAATTAGGTCTATAATCAATAGCCTAACTCTTAAATGTGCCTGGCTTTATGAATCATCCATATACGTCTACAGAAATAAGACAGATCCTGCTTCTGTTGCCTGTTTATGTGTTTGTTTAATAGCCTACTAATTCCACAAGCACCAAGCCTCATGCTTGGTTGTCGGATAAACAATTTCACAAATTCTTTGCAGTGCTGTAATAATGGCTTTACACGTGTTTAAAAAAACAACAACATTTTATTAGAACAGAATCTATTAGAATCTCTGGTATTATTTAGTGTTGTTTACACTGTTCCAAATTGTCTTTTTTTTTTTTTCTAATAATAACCCTCCTTTTTCTTGATCTCCTTCTTATTGTTATTATTACTATTATTATTATGATCATCATTATAATAATAAGTCATGTCGTTATCATTAGTAGGCTTGGTATAGCGGCCTTGTATAACCACCATCATGCTGTAGGCCTAAAAGCACATCCTGTTAAGTATGAATACCTTGACTTACTTGGGCCTATATTTCAATAGGCTACTTATATAGACTACAGAACTGTATCTATCAATCAGTCATTCATTCGTTCACGTCACACAGCATACAAGTCATTCATGATTTGAAATGCAATGAAGCATTTTAGTTTCAAAATAAAACAATAAAGCAAACCTGAATAATTAGCGCAAACAATAAACAAACTGTTCCATTTTGGAAATTGCATTAACGAATGAATGCGACTGTTTTTAGTCTTTGCTGTAACAAAGGGTTTACAAAAAAACATTACAACATACTCTCTGGTATGCTTATAATGTATTTAGTGTTGTTTGTACTGTTACAAATGATATTGTAACCTGACAGCACATGTTTGGCACGCTGGGCTTGCTCCTTACCTTCTCCAGTATTTTCCGCAACTAGTCAAACTTCTCCTTTACCTCCTGAGCAAACAGTAAATATTCCCCCATTTCAAGTTTCTTAAACTGGGACAGCCCTAGTGTGTGTGTGTGTGTGTGTGTGTGTGTGTGTGTGTGTGTGTGTGTGTGTGTGTGTGTGTGTGTGTGTGTTTCCATTCCCCACCTTCTCCTCCTGGTATGTGGGTGATCTGCTTGTTGACTAATTCTGCACGTATGACACACTCTGAGTGCAGCTGGAAGGTCATGAATTAATAATGCATTAATGAAGGAGTCATCTGGTCAGACAACAGGACCTGCTGTGCCTGCAGTCTCTGGACCACACAGTCACACACAGACCGACACACAGACAACCCTCTCCTATTCGCCTACCGCCCCAACAGGTCCATGGACGACGCAATCGCCATTGAACTGCACACAGCCCTCACGCACCTGGACAAAAACAATGCATATGTGAGGATGATGTTCATCGACTACAGCTCGGCATTCAATACCATAGTGCCCTCACCGCTCACCACAAAGCTCTCGGCCCTGGGACTGAACTCTATGCAACTGGTTCACCTCCTCCACACTGATCCTCAACACAGGATGCACCATCAATCCCCTCCTGTACTCCTGTATACCCACGACTGTGTGACCTCACACAGTTCTAACGCCATCATCAAGTTCACTGACAAAACAACAGTAGTAGGTCTGAATACCAACAACAACGAGATGGCCTGCAGAGAGGAGGTAGGCACTCTGATGGCGTGGTGCCAGGTCAAAAATGTCAAGTTACTCAGCATACACATCTCTGAGGAGCTTAAATGGTCAAACCACACGTACACCGTGGTGAAGAAGGCACAACAGCGACTCTTCAACTTAAGGAGGCTGAAGATATTTGGCATGTGTCAGAGGGCCGTCAGAGTATTCTAAAGGAGCACCATCGAAAGCATACTGTTGAGCAGTATCACAGCCTGGTACGGCAACTCCACCACCGCTGACCACAAGGCGCTACAGAGGGTGGTACGCTCAGCCGAACGCAGCACTGCCTGCTCTCCAGGACACCGACAACACCAGGTGTCACAGGAAGGCCAAGAAGATCATCAGGGACCTCAGCCACCCGAGCCATGGCCTGTTCTCCCCCGCTTCCATCACTCAGACGCGAGCAGTATAGGAGCATCATGGCAAAACTAACAGACTGGCCAATAGTTTCTACCTCCAGACCATCAGGTTGCTGAATAGCCACCACTAGTCAGCTACTGCCCCCTGTCCCACTCCTGCCTCCTGGACTTCCTACTCCCCTGTCTCTGCCTGATACTTTCTGCCATGATTCACTGGTCTAAATCAGTGACAATGGCCCATCCTTCATCTCTTCATTATAGTAATCCGTGTCCCTCCCTCTACATCTCCTCTCTTTACCTCTACTGAACTAGAATGCATTATGATGCACTAAAAAGCTCAAGTTTCACTCAGCAGACAAGGGAGTAAAAACATCTCACAATATTAGGATACAGGCCTGTCGCCTCCTACCTCGTCGTGTGATGTTATTGTAAAAGACTGCTGTCAGTTGAGATGGAACGCAAACCAAAGACAGTGTCTCAGAGAGAGACCTCTCGGAAAATTACAATTCCAAATTCCGATCATGCCAGGGAAAAGCAATCAGACAGTTTGTGCCGTTATCTATAATGAAGCATTGGGGTTAGTGACCTGAAAAAGTGCTGCTGTCGCTAACAGTAGCATTAGCGACAGGGGAAGGGGGGTCTCAGTAGTCTACACTGGCTTCCTAAGCTAGCTGCTAAGCTAAATCACATAGCCAGCTGGCAGACTGTCTCAAATGTTATGATGGGAATGGGAAGAACGCCACAATGTTATGTTCCTGATATGTTCCTCAGAGGGATGTGTGAAAATGCCGGAAGGAGCGTTTTACTTGTTGCTGCACACTGAGAGCTGCAGGAGGCTATGTTTTCATGGGCTTGACAAGAGGGGTAAATATTTCAGAGCTGAATGTGAGAACACTGCGCTTGCGTCTATGGGTAATTGTGCATGCTAAAACTACCCTCTCAGCAGATTTCCTTCTCCTATCCCCTCAGAAAACCCCAACGGAGAGGTTGTGCTTGACACACATTCAGGATGTTGGTCTCTCCCGAGGTCTAGGCTAGGGCCCATATTCAATCAAATCCAATATGTGGATGCTATTTGGGTGTGCATGGCAAATAATACATGCACAACACAAGAAATGTTCATTCTTATCAATGCAATAGACGTGGGATTTTTCGTAGCTATCATGTGACTATCTCCACACTGTCAGCCAGGGCCTCTGGATCCCAGTACCAAAGAGTGGGAGGCTCTGGTCCCCAATAGTGACATCTGTCAATGAGCTGTGCAACATCCTGAGAACGCTTCCGGGAACGCTTGCGAAACAGACCAGGCCGGGGATTTGGGGATTGAGAAGTCAATGAGAGAAGTGTAAAATTCTTCCTTAGTTGTTTAATTTTCTCGAAATCTAAAGGCACAACCTAGATTAAAGCCAATGTCTTAAGTAATTTAACATGTTATGACTCCAACCTCGTGAAAGTGACAAACTGACATGTTTTCATTTGCGTCAAAACAACTTCATATTAAAGGAGTGCCTTTGATTGGACGGCCTGCACATGGGCAGTGTGTTTCTGCACATGTCGCCATGACATCACCTAAAATTGTGATCAAGGATTTGATTTTTATTGGAGAAGTTGATCTTCATACTGTATTGCCTTTGGCCACACTGATGCTAATGCACTTGTGCTCTTCCATTACCCTGTTTAACCCAAGCTAACATCAAACCCTTCACCTAGCATGGGTCAGTGTCTCTAGCACGCAGACACACGCACGCACGCACACACACGCGCACACGCGCACACACGCACACACACACACACACGCGCACACACACACACACACACACACACACACACACACACACACACCCTAAACCTTAAGCATAAAATAGCCTTTTTACAAGTGAGGACTGGCAAAATGTCCTCATTTCCCTGAATTTTTGCTGGCTTACTATTCCATGAGACCTTCTGGTACTCACAAGTATAGTACAACGTGTACACACACACACAAACACACACACTCCTGCCCACACCCCGCACACGCATGATGTCATTTTGGCTCTTTAAAGCCCCGAGTCCCTGACTAAAAACGCAAAAGCAAGTCACTCTATTAACATGAAGGTACAGTAGACCCACTTCACTGTGTGGTAAAGGACAAGACCCATTGTTAAACCCACAGTGAGGACATTGTTAAATACAGTGCCTTGCAAAATTATTCATTCCCCTTGGAAACTTTTTCTATTTTGTTGCATTACAACCTGTAATTTAAATAGATTTGATTTGGATTTCATGTTATGGACATACACACAATTGTCCAAATTGGTGAAAAAAAACAACAACAAAAAAAACTGAAAATTGGTACGTGCATATGTATTCACCCCCTTTTCTATGAAACCCCTAAATAAGATCTGGTGCAACCAATTCTATTCAGAAGTCACATGATTAGTTAAATAAAGTCCACCTGTGAGCAATCTAAGTGTCACACGATCTGTCACATGATCTCAGTATATATACACCTGTTCTGAAAGGCGCCAGAGTCTGCAATACCACTAAGCAAGGGGCACCACCAAAGAAGCGGCACCATGAAGACCAATGAGCTCTCCAAACAGGCCAGGGACAAAGTTGTGGAGAAGTACAGATCAGGGTTGGGTTATAAAACAAATGCAGAAACTTTGAACATCCCACGGAGCACCATTAAATCCATTATTAAAAAATGGAAAGAATATAGCACCACAACAAACCTGCCAAGAGAGGGTCACCCACCAAAACTCATGGACCAGGCAAGGAGGGCATTAATCAGAGGCAACAAAGAGACCAAAGATAACCCTGAAGGAGATGCAAAGCTCCACAGTGGAGATTGGAGTATCTGTCCATTGGACCACTTTAAAGAAAAAAATAAGAAAACACATTTGGTGTTTGACAAAAAGCATGTTGGAGACTCCCCAAACAAGGAGGAGAAGGTGCTCTGGTCAGATGAGACTAAAATTGAGCTTTTTGGCCATCAAGGAAAATGCTATGTCTGGCGCAAACCCAACACCTCTCATCACCCGGAGAACACCATCCCCACAGTGAAGCATGGTGCTGGCAGCATCATGCTGTGGGGATGTTTTTCATCAGCGGGGACTGGGACACTGGTCAGAATTGAAGGAATGATGGATGGTGCTAAATACAAGGATATTCTTGAGGGAAACCTGTTTCAGTCTTCCAGAGATTTTAGACTGAGACGGAGGTTCACCTTCCAGCAGGACAATAACCCTAAGCATACTGCTAAAGCAACACTTGAGTGGTTTCAGGGGAAACATTTAAATGTCTTGGAATGGCCTAATCAAAGCCCAGACCTCAATCCAATTGAGAATCGGTGGTATGACTTAAAGATCGCTGTACACTAGATGAACCCATCCAACTTGAAGGAGCTGGAGCAGTTTGCCTTGAAGAATGGGCAAAAATCCCAGTGGCTAGATGTGCCAAGCTTAGAGACATACCCCAAGATACTTGCAGCAGTAATTGCTGCAAAAGATGGCTCAACAAAGTATTGACTTTGAGGGGGTGAATAGTTATGCACGCTCAAGTTCAGTATTTTTGTCTTATTTCTTGTTTATTTCACAATAAAAAATATGTTGCATCTTCAAAGTGGTAGGCATGTTGTGTAAATCAAATGATACAACCCCCCCAAAAATAAATTGTAATTCCAGGTTGTAAGGCCTTTTCAGTATCTTTTAAGCCGCCCATGCACAGACTGTTAAGAGACAGGCTGGACAGAGCTGGGCTGGACGGAGTTGGGCTGGAAGAAGCTGTGCTGGATGGAGCTGGGCTCGACAAAGTTGGGCTGGAAGAAGCTGGGCTGGACGGAGCTGGGCTGGACAGAGCTGAGCTGGGCTGGACGGAGCTGGGCTGGACGGAGCTGGGCTGGACAGAGCTGGGCTGGGCTACACTGAATTTTACTGTAGTTCCCTGTACCAGGCCTGAGACTACTGCATGGCCTACTGCCTACTGTGTGTGTGTGTGTGTGTGTGTGTGTGTGTGTGTGTGTGTGTGTGTGTGTGTGTGTGTGTGTGTGTGTGTGGTGTGTGTGTGTGTGTGTGTGCGTGCGTGTGTGTGTGTGAAAAGAAGAGAAAAAGTCCCACTGTGAAATGAGGCGTTTTAGCCTCTTGAATGATGGAAATACATTTCACTACTCATGCTTATCGGTCTATAGGTTAATTAGCATAATTAAGTGGAATTAAATTGGTGTGTGTGTGTGTGTAGGCTACAGTATATTCATTATATATCTTATTTATCACACGCATACAACATACAGATACAGAGGAGCAGTAAATCTGTCAGACAGCGTGAGAGCTGCTGCTGCAGCATCTCAAACAACCATCAGAAGGCAGGTTTCATCAGCGTGTCACACGCCACTTTGCAATGAGCTGACGGCAGTAGGCTGTGCCTGCTTAAGTGTTTGAAACCTGAACATTTTAAAACATATGAGGCATGTCTGATCTTGCTTCAAAGTAGCCTATTAGATCTCCTCTCTTTCTACATTTCTAACAGATATTTGAATCTGTGCCACATGAAACCGTTTGTGTGAGAGTCTCCCTTTTGACACTGGTTTCCTGCTAATTAGATTATGGAACAAACATTCACTTGTGTGCTTTGCTGCGCTTATAATGTGAAGAAATAACAGTTGATCAACATTTTAAGATACATTTTCAGATCTGTTGCATCAGATTTTTTTTCATGAAGCCTAGGCCTACTGGTTGTATACATTTGGGATCTATCGTCCCACAACTGTCACAGTCTGTTTGGAATAGGCTAGTTCTTTCTCGAATAGGTAAACTTTTCTACTATGGGGGATAGTAGATTGACGTAGGCTAGTGATTTTTCTGTTTGTTTACTAGTCTTGTTGTCTGAGGAAAAGTAAATGTGGACAGTTATTCTAACATCTTCAAAGTGTGAATCAGAATTTGGTAAGCAGGACGGCAAATCTTTGCATCCTCAATTTGCATGTTCTCTTAATCTAAATGTGAGTTGTTTCATTCTGAGCACTGTGGGTGGACGCCCTAATTAGGTTACACACCCAATGCATATAGGTCCGGCAGATTTCTCGGTAAATGTCAATGTTGCCGGTCAAATGTCCGGTGCCACATTTTCCTAAAGGAAACCCTGGCGTGTGTGTGTGTGTGTGTGTGTGAAAGTGAAAGTGAAAGTGAGCGTGGTGTGTGTGTGTGTGTGTGTGTGTGTGTGTGTGTGTGTGTGTGTGTGTGTGTGTGTGTGTGTGTGTGTGTGTGTGTACCATGTAGAAGATCCACATCAATGAAAAAAACAGCAGTGTAATAGAATCAGCTCAACGCAACACTTTTTATTTTACAGTCCATCTTGGCACTGCCCCAATTTGCCTGAGCTGTCACAAAGTCCAAACATTAACATGCAACTCACCCACACATACACACCACCAGGCACACACACAACCAGACACACACCCACACACACAACCAGACACACACCCCCCCACACACACACACACCACAAGACACACACACAGCCAGACACACACACAACCAGACACACACACACCACCAGACACACACACCACCAGACACACACCCACACACAGGGTTCTGAGTCGATCTGAAGCCTGACTATAAAAGACTATAGCCTGGAGGTAAAGCACGTCTCAGAGTCAAACTAATGGACCTCTCTTCCTACCTTTACACATTCCAAACACATCCCCCCTTTCCCTCCCTCCCTCCCTCCCTCCCTTTCCCTCCCTCCTTTCCCTCCCTCCCTTTCCCTCCCTCCCTCCCCCTTTCCCTCCCTCCCTTTCCCTCCCTCCCTCCCTCCCTCCCCCCTTTCCCTCCCTCCCTCCCTCCCTTTCCCTCCCTCCCTCCCTCCCTCCCTTTCCCTCCCTCCCTCCCTCCCTCCCTCCCTCCCTCCTTTCCCTCCCTCCCTCCCTTTCCATCCCTTTCCCCCGGATGTTGTATTGGGCAGTTCAATGCAGAGAAAATGTCTCAGTCCCTGGAGCAAAGCTGCATCAGGAAATTGAGTCTATCATAGTTCACGATTCAATGACATTATGAAGGGCCTCTTAGAAAAGCTGAAGATTTATTTTAAAGAACTGATTGTGTCTCTTCTTGACACCAACAAACACCCCATAATATCTGGCCCTAAATGGTGGCAGTGAACATTTCAGCAGACTTTTAGCCCTCCATAGCTGTCTACAAGACTAATGTAGCTCTCTGTGTGTAACATTCATTGACAATTTCGCTACCTTCTAGAAAAGCTTGTTTTACCATGAGGATAGGATCCACCCAAATCATTTGGGTTCCTGGATCCTTTCACAGCATTATAAGGCTGCGTTGACACAATGACTTATCAATGACCCAAGCCCAGCTCAGCTAATCCCTACCATTGTGATGAGTTGTCATAATGCTTCAGAAAATGTACATTATCCCAGGGGGGGTTGGAAGACACAATGTAACTAACCTAATTTATGTCCCTCTAACTGCCCTGAATGCCTCTGCTGAACCCACAGCTATCGTATGCAGTAGTCATGTGCCTATAAACCAGAGTTATACTGTTAGCACTGCTGCGGTGTGCCCTAGTAGGAATTCCATTGTGTGCAGCTCACCCTTTACTAACATTAATAAAATGAGCATGTCTACTTCTGCTAAGCTTCCCAGTAAAGTAATGAAAACAATCAAGCATCGCAAAAAGTGCTAAAATAGCCCACGTTAACATATGTAGCTTAAGAAACAAGGTTAATGAAATCAATAATTTCCTAGTAACAAGTGACAGTCATACATTCATATATCTCTGAAATGCACTTAGATAATACCGTTGATGATACAGTGGTAGCAATACACGGATAGAACATCTACAGAAAAGACAGAAATGCCAAAGGTGGAGGTGTTGCCATTTATATTCAGAACCACAATCCTGTAAAGCTTAGAGAGGATCTCATGTTAAATACTGTTGAAGCAATATGGCTACAGGTTCATCTGCCTCACCTAAAGCCCATTCTGGTGGGAAGCTGCTATATATAGACCACCAAGTGCTAACAGTAAGTATCTGGATAACATGAGTGAAATGCTTGATAATGTATGTGATATCAACAGAGAGGTATATTTTCTGGGTGATTTAAATATTGACTGGCTTTCATCAAGCTGCCCACTCAAGGAAGATATTCAAACTGTAACCAGTGCCTGCAACCTGGTTCAGGTTATCAGTCAACCTACCAGCATAGTTACAAACAGCACAGGTAAGAAATCATCAAAATGTATTGATCACATCTTTACTAATGCTGCCTAAATTTGCTTAAAAAGCAGTATCCAAATCCATCGGATGTAGTAATCACAATATAGTATCCATATCTATCCAAAGTTCCAAAGGCTGGGCCTAATATAGTGTATAAGAGGTCATATAAGAACTTTTGCAGTGATTCATATGTTGTTGATGTAAAGAATATTTGTTGGTCTGTGGTGTGTAATGAGGAGCAACCAGATGCTGCCCTTGACGCATTTATGAAATAGCTTTATTCAAGTTGCTAATAAGCATGAACCCATTAAGAAAATTACTGTGAAAAACTGTTAAATTCCTGTAGATTGATGAGGAATTTAAAAAATGGTATGGTTGAAAGGGATGAGACAAAAGGAATGGCAAATAAGTCTGGCTGCGCAACCGATTCGCAAATATACTGCAAATTGACATGTGACTAAACTGAATTAAAAGAAGAAGAAACTATCCTATGAAATGAAGATAAATGACATAAAGAATCATAGTATAAAGCTTTGGAGAACCAGACACATTGTTTTGTGTAAAGTAAAGTGTCATGTAATATTACAGATTGTACATATTTCAGATTGTACAGACCTGGGGTCCGCCTTAATGTTGACGGACCCCAGGAAGAGTAGCTGCTCCCACATCCTCACTCCCCTGCAAACTTGGTCTTGGGATAGCCGCAGGGTGGATAGAGTGAATGGATCTAACAGCAACATGCCACACACACACACACAGACACGCACACACACACACACACACACCACACACACACACACACACACACACACACACACACACACACACACACACACACACACACACACACACACACACACACACACACACACACACACACACACACACACACACACACACACACACACACACACACACACACACACACACACACACGCTGACAGACAGACAGACAGGATTTGTGTCCAAGGTCAGTGTTCTAAAAATGAGAGCTTAGGCCAAATCCTGCTCAAACACACACACACCTAAATCTCGTTCACACACACATACCCTAGGACAGCACACCTCAGAAACCCTACTATTCCCCACACAGTCAGTGCTAAGTCGATCTATATATATGCCTATATAGGCCCTACATACACTATATATATAAAAGTACGAGGACACCCCTTAAAATTTGTGGATTCGGCTATTTCAGCCACACCCATTGCTGACATGTGTATAAAATCAAGCACACGGCCATGCAATCTCCATAAACAAACACTGTCAATAGAATGGCCTTACTGAAGAGCTCAGTGACTTTCAACGTGGCACCGTCATAGAATGCCACCTTTCCAACAAGTCAGTTCTTAACATTTCTGCCCTGCTAGAGCTGCCCCGGTCAACTGTAAGTGCTGTTATTGTGAGGTGGAAACGTCTAGGAGCAACAACGGCTCAACCTCGAAGCGGTAGGCCTCACATGTTCACAGAATGGGACAACACTCACTTCCGAGTTCCAAAGTGTCTCTGGAAGCAATGTCAGCACAATAACTGTTTGTCATGAGCTTCACAAAATGGGTTTCCACAAGCCTAAGATCACCATGCGCAATGCCAAGCGTCGGCTGGAGTGGTGTAAAGCTTGTGGTGTAAAGCTTGGTGGAGGCGGAATAATGATCTGGAACTGGGTCTGGCTGGGCTGGGTCTGGGCTGGGATGCACTGGGCTAGTGCTGGGATGGGCTGGGATGGGCAGGTATTGGCATTGGGACTGGGAATGAGCTGGGATGGGCTGGTACTGGGCTGGGCTGGTACTGGGATGGTACTAGACTGGGACTGGGCTGGTACTGGGTCTGGGCTGGTACTCGGCTGGTACTGGGACTGGGCTGGTGCTGGGATGGGATGGGATGTGCTGGGACTGTGCTAGTACTGGGCTGAGACTGGGCTGGGACTGGGGACGGGCTGGGACTGGGATGGGCTGATACTGGGACTTGGATGGGCTGGTACTGGGATCGGACTGAGACTAGGATGGGCTGGGATGGTAATGGGACTGGGCTGGTACTGGGCGGCGATTTGATTGGGCCTGGATTGGGGCTAGGTTGGAACTGGATTGGGACTAGGTTGGGACTGGATTGAGACTGGGTTGGGACTGGATTGGGACTAGACTGGGACTGGATTGGGCCTGGATTGGGACTGGGGATGGACTGGTACTGAGCTGGGACTAATTGGGTCTGGACTGGTACTGGGCTGGTACTGGGATGGGACTGGGCTGGTACTGGGCTAGACTGGTACTGGGCTGGGAAGGCCTGGTACTGAGCTGGGACTGCGCTGGTACTGGGGCTGGGATGGTCTGGGTCTGGGCTGGGACTGGGATGGGTTTGTACTGGGACTGGGGTGGGCTGGTACTGGGATGGGCTGGTACTGGGACTGGGATGGGCTGGGACTGAGCTGATGCTGGGATGGGCTGATATGGGTTGGGATGGGCTGGCAATGGGACTAGGCTGGGATGGGTTGGTACTGGGGCTGGTACTGGGCTGGTACTGGGATGGGGTTGGTACTGGGCTGGGACTGGATTGGGCCTGGATTGGGGCTGGGTTGGGACCGGATTGGGCCTGGATTGAGGCTTTGTTGGGACTGGATTGGGCCTGGATTGAGACGTGGACTTTGGTGGGACTAATTGGGGATGGACTTGTACTGGGGTGGTACTGGGCTGGTACTGGGACTGGACTAGGATGATAAGCATGGTAAACTATCCCCAATCCTGATCCCCAATCCTGACTAGGCTACCTAGTGGTTAGAACGTGAGCCAGTAAACGAAAGATTACTAGATCGAATCCCCGAGCTGACAAGGTAAAAATCTGTTGTTCTACCCCTGAACAAGGCAGTTAACCCACAGTTCCAAGGCTGTCATTGTAAATAAGAATTTGTTCTTAACTGACTTGCCTAGTTAAATAAATGTTTAAAAAAGTTAAGCAAAACTGACCAGTATGTTTGGTGAACTTCATCCTACTGTGTCTGGCCTTTAGTAGCAGCCTTGTGTGTTTGTGTGTGTGTGCGCATCCTCCAGATGTACTGGTTGTCAGTAGGCCCAGTCAGTACACACCATGGTCACAAACACACATACACACACACACTGAATATCAGGTACTTCCTGGGCCCTAAACAAGACCCTGTCAGTGTTTTCTCAATTTCTCACACAGGTTTCAGGCCTGCCTAAACTTGTTACAGAAGGCCCAGTGCCTAGTCAGTACACACAATAGTCTCACACACACACACATACACACACACACACACACACACAAACTTGGAACATAACCTGATCCTGTCAATATGATGATTAACGTGTGGGAAAGGCACTTGTTAACCACCTGAAAACCTACTATCCAAGGTACTAGATATAATGTACTGTTGTTTGGAGTAATGCAATGGCAGGATCTTTCCCATTTGTGTAACTACAACAAAAAACGAATTCCCATTACGACGTAATTACAGTGCAACTATTATGCAAATAATAAAAATAATTGGAGAGATCACTAAGGCCAGGATTGAAAAGAAAGAAAGAAACAGAGACAGACAGACAGGCAGACAGACAGGCAGGCAGGCAGGCAGGCAGAGAGACAGACAGACAGACAGACAGAGTTCCAATGTATTAGGACTTCATGACTGCTGAACCACTAGTCATTCATCATCGTCCTCCTACACTGGGAGACTCATACCCACAAGCATCTGTGAAAGGGGGCTCAATACAACAGAATAAACAGAATAGAATAGAACAGTGGTGTCACTGCAGGAAAATGCAAGCAACTACAACACAAGACTAAGAGGGAAGATAAATTCATCCACAGAGAAGTAACCATGCATTTTCACTGGCTCTGAGATAATTAGATTTCTTGAGAGTGAGCAAATGAGGAAGAGATTTTATCACCACAATAATTGCATGTAGCCTAGTCACAACTGAAAATGACAATATGTCAGTATATGACACATGCTATTGTCTCATACCTATAAGAAATCACAGGTCATTACTTAGCTGATAATGCCAATAGAGGAATGCTAGGAGGACACTTGTATATTGCACAAAAGATTGAAATCTATGAATTAAATGGTTTCATTTAGACTTGGTAATATGCACTACAGTTCAGCTGTCATGTCCAATGCAGTGTGTGTGTGTGTGTGTGTGTGTGTGTGTGTGTGTGTGTGTGTGCGTGTGTGTCCACTTTCCACTAAACCATGATGAACTGTCACACGCGTACACACACACAGCTAAAAAGGAGATACAAAGTAACTGCAGCGTGCAATAAAAGGCAACGTGACACGTACTTTCCAATGACCTCACACAGCTCGTAGACATCTTCAAACAGCACATCGTCGTCCGCCATGGTCCAACGGGTCTGGGGAAATAATTCCCCCCAAATCCGTCCTGGAACGTATATTCCACAGCAAATAACCACAACCGACGTTAAATAGGTGTAAATACAAACTAGTTATGTTCGCCGTAGCCTAGGCTACTTGAAGCGTAGACTAATCACCAAGTAGTTGGGAATAAAGATTCCCCAAATTCCAATGGGTGGAAAATTATTGTTACCCCAAAACGATGCGGCTCTGCGAGTGGGTCGGCTACAGGGCGAAGCTTCAAGGCAACGTGAGTTCTTCAATAATCCCTTTGGCTGTCTCCGGTTCGGCCCCGCCTTGCCCGGGTTTCCCCGTTTCCTACCTAGGCTACTTTCCTCGGAGCCTACGGTGGGAATGTCAAACGTTATAAACAACCCGAGTTGCGTGCCCGCCCGCTGATCCACGGTATTCAACAGTCCAGAACGCACTTAGCCTACAACCCGCTGCAAAAACTACAGCTGACTACTCTGTGTAGCTTGTTGAGTTGAAAAACAAAACAAGCTATTTACTGTAAATACTGTTATTCTAAAGAACATCCGAATACTGTACATTCTTCACATACCAAAAGAGGTGAAAATGTTATATAGTTTTATCGCCCTTGAAAAGCGCGCATGGTGCCCGTACACACGCGACTCGATCAGGTAGGTAAAAACTATATATTGGAAATGGGATTCGGACAGGGGATCACTAGCCTGTCTCTCTCTGTCTCTCTCTCTCTCACGCTCGCTCTCTCTTTCACTTTGTCGTTGCTCCAATTTTCCTCTCTCTGTCGCTCCCTTCATATACAGTCATTGGTCGCTCCTCTTTCAGAGAGCTTCCAGAATGACAAAGCTCCTCCCACCCAAGGTTATTATGAAACTGCTCCGCTTTCCTCCATTACGCTTCCGCAGGAGCGGCTGCGTTCCGGGGTCACCATTGAGACATACGGTGCTTGAGTCAAGATGACGAAGCGGGAGCGCTGTATTGTTTTTGTTTATGTCGCAGTTTCTTGATACACTTTTAATGATACACTTTTAATGAACCGCAAGTTAGAAGGCGCACCAATCCAAAGTGCGAAAGACAGCCCAGTACGCACTAGTTGGCATTTAAAGGCCTGCTTAAGAATTCTTTAACTCAAACAAAACTCATGCTATGCAATTGAATGGGCATAATACATTGAGACTATAATAACTATAACAACAGCCTTTTTGTGTATTGGTTTTGTCAAAAGGGAGACCTGGAAAAGAGTAACCTAGACCTCAACAAGTTGACTGAAGCAAAAATAGGCTGGCACCCAGTCTATAGTAAAATAACGCGCGATTCGGATGATGAGAAAACAGCAAGGCTATTATGCATAATCTGACAACTCAGACACAGCTAGAACGCCATCACAGAGAGCAGTAGTGCATTGACTGTTCATTAGGTATTTAATTAAGTGAAAGACTTGTGTACATAGAGTGAAGTGAAATCAATTCAATTTCAATTTAAGGGCTACGTATGTTAACATTGACATAGGCAGTGAAATAGATAATAAACAAAAGTGAAATAATGAATAAAAATTAACAGTAAACATTACACTCACAGAAGTTCCAAAATAATAAAGACATTTCAAATGTCATATTATGTCTATATACAGTGTTGTAATGATGTGCAAATAGTTTAAGTTCGAAAGCGAAAACAAATAAACATAAATATGGGTTGTATTTACAATGGTGTTTGTTCTTCACTGGTTGCCCTTTTCTTGTGGCTGTGGTTTTTCCCAAGTAGATATGGGAGTTTGTCAAAATTGGGTTTGTTTTCCAATTCTTTGTGGATCTTTGTAATCTGAAGGTAATATGTGTCTCTAGTATGGTCATACATTTGGCAGGAGGTTAGGAAGTGCAGCTCAGTATCCACCTCATTTTGTGGGCAGTGTGCACATAGCCTGTCTTCTCTTGAGAGCCAGGTCTGCCTACGGCGGCCTTTCTCAATAGCAAGGCTATGCTCACTGAGTCTGTAGATAGTCAAAGCTTTCCTTAAGTTTGGGTCAGTCACAGTGGTCAGGTATTCTGCTACTGTGTACTCTCTGTTTAGGGCCAAATAGCATTCAAAGTAACTATCTTTTTGTTTTCCCATGATTTGGTTGGGTCTAATTGTGTTGCTGTCCTGGGGCTCCAGGATCAGCTTGCTTAGGGTGCTCTTCTCCAGGTTAATTTCTCTGTAGGGGATGGCTTTGTTATGGATGGTTTTGATTCACTTCCTTTTAGTTGGTCTCTCTGTCTCTCTCCCTCTCTGTGGTTGCCCCTACTATAACATTGCTGTCCATTCTAAGTTGATCATACCCATTTGGTGACAAAACATACCCACCTCACACACACACACACGCACACACACACTGCATAACAGGTCATTCCTGGGCCCTAAACAAGCCCACACCTGATTGGCTAATTAAGGCAGAGTGAATAGTTAGGGAGTGTTGTCTAGCTCCAGACAAGATCCAATGATTTATTTTTGTTTGTCCAGAAAAAAGGTTTAGTTTAGTTTAGTTCTATTCAAACAAGCTCCAGAGAGACCTCTGCTTTCATAAACATTGACCGTGGGAGCAATGAAAGATGCTTATTTTTCATGTCATCAGGCATCACACACAAACACACAAACAAACACACACACACACACACACACACACACTTAAATCCCTAAGCGAGGACAATGTCTGCACATTTTACAATATGGCTTCTGCTGATGATTGGCGAGTTAATCTGATGCAAATTGGCCTTTTTTACTTTCTCTGATAGCGAGTGAGAGAGAGTGAGTGTGACTATGTGGTGGGTCATCCTGGTGGATGTGCAGCGAGAAGGCAGACAATTAAGGAAGATTCACTAGGAACCAAACGGAAGCAAACTAACAGAGTTTGGGAGGGACCAGCAAACTAACAGAGAGGGAGGGACCAGCAAACTAACAGAGAGGGAGGGACCAGCAAACTAACAGAGAGGGAGGGACCAGCAAACTAACAGAGAGGGAGGGACCAGCAAACTAACAGAGAGGGATGGACCAGCAAACTAGCAGAGAGGGAGGGACCAGCAAACTAACAGAGATTAGGAGGGACAAACAAACTAACAGAGAGGGAGGGACCTACCTGAATTTGTCCAGTAAGAGATGCTTGTTTTAATTAGCATTTCCTTTTTTGCTAAACACTCTTTTACACTGTGCGCCAGATATATATATAAAAAAAAACAATCTGACAGTAAAATTATTTTGAACGGTTGTCTCGGAATTCCAAGTCCATTCTAGAGCTCCGACTTCTCTGACCTGAAGTACACTGACGTCACAATTTTCCCCAGTCTGAGGTATTTTTTGGCTGAGTTCCCAGTTGTCTTGAACGCGCCAATAGATACAGCCTAATCTCGGAACCCAGAACCAAATTCTCACGTGAACACTGGCCTCCTGACTGCTAATTATGAAGGAAGAGACTAGATACAGCCAGCCATGCCTTAGTGAATGTATTTAGTCTGTAATGTCGTTTTCTTTATATGTCGGACCCAAGTAAGACTAGCTGTCGCCACTGGCGTCGGCTAATGGGGATCCTAATAAATAAAATAAATCTAAATCAGTCCCTCACTGTGCCATTTCCACCATTCAGCCACATTTCCTAGCATCAGCAGTCTTTTATAGATGCTTGACATATCATTTATAAGTCAAATCATGAATTGTGATGTAAAAGGTCCTTTGGTCTGGTTCTTTGTCCTGTGATATCCTACATATTCAACGGGGTTTGGATCTTACTTTTCTGTGAAATAAAGATTTAAGTGCCTTTGAACGGGGTGCGGTAGTAGGTGCCAGGCGCACTGGTTTGAGTGTGTGAAGAACTGCAACGCTGCTGGGTTTTTCACCCTCAACAGTTTCCCTTGTGTATCAAGAATTGTCCACCACCCAAAGGACATCCAGTCAATTTGACACAACTGTGGGAAGCATTGGTGTCCACATAGGGCCAGCATCCCTGTGGAACACTTTGGACACCTTGTAGTCCATCCTCCTGCATCTCACAGGGAGAGAGAGGATCAGAGCTGGCCCCACTATGGTGCTCTACCTCTGGGTTCTATCTTCCCTTGCTCCCCCTCTCTTCTCCTCTCCTCACCTCTCTCCACCTCTCCTCTCTTCCCCACAGCAGCTCTGATCTCCTATACCTTCAAAGGGTGACGTGCTTGGGAGGTGTGTGTGTGTGAGAGAGAGAGAGAGAGAGAGAGAGAGAGAGAGAGACAGACAGAGAGACAGACAGACAGACAGACTCTGTATTTGTGTGTGGACTGTGTATGTATGCATGTGTGAGGGTGTGAGATAGAGAGAGAGTGTGTGCAGTGTGTCTGTACGTGTGCACTGTGTATTTGTGTTTGTGTATTTGTGCACTGTGTATGTGTGTGTCTGCGTGTCTGCGTATCTGTGTGTAAATATCATGCGTCCTGCTTTCAGGGTGTTTAACGAAGTAGGTTACCCTACACCGGAGGGCACTCAAATCCAACCCAAGCACTAAACACCAACATCACCGCCCTACTGTTTACTTAACTGTGTATGCTAGAAATATAGTTATTTAGTTATTCTTTATAAACATATCTTAGAGCTTGGCCTTAGCATATATCTGATGTACAATTCATTTTTTACCAGGCTTATTTCTGATCAAAGGATTGGAAGACTTTGCATAATTGTATTGATTTTTCTTTCTTGGTATGGTGTTTCAATCTCGGCCCTACTGTAGGTGAGACATTTTTTCAGGAGCGGAGTGAATTGTTCTTCTTCTGTACTAAGAGGATTGGAAAAAACAATGCTGAATCTCAATTGCATATACCTCATGTCCTCTCTCCAAGCCTCCTTCTAAAAAAACGATTGGATGAGAAAGCCAGAGGTCCTTCCTCTCTGACCTTCTCCTCCAATGGGTATTGAGAAGGAAGCGAGGAGAGAGGATGTGAGGAGTATGTAATTGAGATTCTCCCCTGAAATTCCTTGTATGCTTCTTGCCTCCTCAAAAGCCATTGGAGGTCTGGGAGGAGGAACCTCTGATCTGATGTTCCAATATGCTTGGAGAAGGATATGAGGAGGGAGGACATGAGGAATCAAGAAACTGCATTTGTGATTCACTCCAAGAGTGTTGCACAGGGAGGCATCATTCTTGACTTGAGGAAATGCATTGTTGTAGGGTTTTATTATTAGCCTATAGGACTGTGCCCTGCAGTCGCCTACACTCCTTATAGGACCAAAAATGGGTTCCATCACTTCCTTCATATATGCTAAGAATACCACTCAAACAGATCCACAGATGATGCAATCTCCATTGCACTCCACACTGCTCTTTCCCACCTGGACAAAAAGAACACCTACATGAGAATGCTATTAATTGACTACAGCTCAGCATTCAACACCATAGTGCACATCACTAAGCTAAGAATCCGTTCAACTCCCTCTTTTACACTGCTGCTACTCTCTGTATATCCTCTATGCACACTTTAACTATACCGACATATGTTTTGAGGTTGAGAACCCTGCAGCCCTCCAGTTGTCATTTCAATTCCACCCATTCCATCCATTTTTTCCAGCACCCAACCTGGGATTCAAACCGGCCACCTTTCGGCTACAGGTCCAACTCCTTAGCTACTGGGCTACCTAACGCCAGTACAGTGTCGGTTGTTGCCTGACTGGTTCCAGAAATTAAGACAAAATGCTATGCAGACATAATTATTATGATTAGGCGGGGCAAAGCCATTTGAGTGATTTCTTGTATATCATCAAAATATATAAATCGTAGCACCTTTTTAGACTCATTCATCAGTTTTTTACCTGATGAAGTACAATCCCATTGGAAATGAATGTTGAAAGTTCAATTTATATTCCTAAAATTTAAGTTGAAAATTACGCTGTCGCTGCCTCCTGTTGACAAGACATGGTAGACATTTGATAAATAGCCCAATGTCAAAACACAGTTTTAACGTGTCCAAATCAATAACAATTCGGGATTATATTGAAAACGTAAAATGTACTATCTACACATACAGTACCAGTTTAAAGTTTGGACACACCTACTTATTCAAGTACTCTCTCTCTCTTTTCTGATACCAATACTAGACCCACATATTCCATTTAGTACAGTATGGACTGCTATGGGCTATCTATTCTGACAGTAAATTTGTGAAAATTTAAACAAAACATAATTTTTTAATTCAACAAAGCTGGGATCTCATTCCTCTGTTTGAATCTTTAACCAGACCCGTCACCCATCATTTTGACAGCAGCATCGTCCAGGGGTCTCAGGAGCAACATCTGACTGGAGAGGAGGAGTAAAAGATTGCATCTGCAATGTAGGACAGAAAGCTCTAGAGGACACACTTTACATCCAGTCAACCCCAGACGACCAGATGAGTGTGATTTGTTTTTCAGCTAAATCCCACCAGGTCTTTCCACAGTGGCCCGGGTGCTCCAACAGGTGTTGTTCTGTTGTCAATAAAAACACATGAATCTTCATCAGCCAGTTCGTTTGTATGGCTTTTGGGACCAAAGGGTAGCACATATAAACACATAGAATCAAATTATTAGGCCAATCTTTCAAATGATTAGGCCAAACACCAGAAACCATAATCTTCACACATTATGTTCCACGTAATGTTATTAGCGGACTAGAAATCAATGCTGGTTAGCATTAAGCGGATTGATGCGTGTGCGGTGTGCCGCGGAAGAACGGATTCATAATTCCGTTTACCGGTGGAGGGGGTGAAATGAGCGAGGGGTCTAGTGGAGCGGAGCGGCGCTGTGTGTGTGTGTGTGTCTGTGGTGAGGTAACCCATCTGTCCACTGCGGAGCTCCTGTCTTGCTGGAGTGCTTATCAGGGTTAGAGAGAGAAGAAGGGTAGAGGGAGGGGAGGTATGAGGAGAATGGTAAATCTGTGTCTGGGTTTAAAAAGATACTGTCTGTTGGTGATGCATTACAGCTCTGCTCTCTCTCTCTCTCTCTCTCTCTCTCTCTCTCTCTCAATTCAATTCATGGGGTTTTATTGGCATGGGAAACATGTTAACATTGACAGAGAAAGTTAACTAGATAATAAACAAAAGTGAAATAAACAATAAAAATGTACAGTAAACGTTAGACTCACAAAAGTTCCAAAATAATAAAGACATTTCAAATGTCATATTATGTATATACAGTGTTATAATGATGTGCAAATATTTAAAGTACAAAAGGAAAAATAAACATAAATATGGTTTGTATTTACTATGGTGTTTGTTCTTCACTGGTTGCCTTTTTCTTGTGGCAACAGGTCACACATCTTGCTGCTGTGATGTTTATGGAAGTTTATCAAAATTGGATTTGTTTTTCGAATTGGTTGTGGGTCTGTGTAATCTGACGGAAATATGTTTCTCTAATATGGTCAGACATTTGGCAGGAGGTTAGGAAGTGCAGCTCAGTTTCCACCTCATTTTGGGCAGTGTGCATATAAGCTGTCTTCTCTCTCTCTGTCCCTCTTTCGCTCTCCGAGTCTCTCTCGCTCCCCTGATACTAAATCCCAAGTTCAAATATTTGAGTGGAAAAAGAGATTAGCTAAGCGACTGATCAGCCAAATATTCTGCCAATGTCTCTACCTGACACATTCACTGAGTAGACAGACAGACAGACAGACAGACAGACAGACAGACAGTGTTGTTAGGATGATGAGGTCTTCTCAGTACTCAGAGAACTCAGACTAGTTCAAAAGACTGATACAGGGGCCTGATCAGGAGTGCATAACATCACAGAACCTTCACATTGAAATATATTGCGTACAACAGATAGTATGTTGTGCTCCTTCCCGGGCAGTACAGATAATATTTGCTACCGCGGATGCTGTCTTTCCTGTAGAATAGGGGATTGTGTTATCTCTATTCATTACATTTCTATCTGCAACTTTGTAAATGTTTGACCTGAATGAATGACTACACCACAGGACTGTATCAGTGGTTCACAAGGTCACAACCTTTGACCCCTTACCTGAGGATTGGATCACCTTCACTACAGTTGATCCCTCCTCGAGAGATGAATCAGGGGATCTACTCCAATTGGAGAGGATTAAACACACGCACATATGCACACACACACACTCACTCACTCACTCACTCACTCACTCACTCACTCACTCACTCGCAGTGTGTCTGTGTGTGTTTAACCAATTCATTTATGCAGCGCTCCCAAACCACTGTGTGTGAGAGTGTGTCTCCTACCACAAGTGTGTGTGTATTTAACCTCATCCCCTACACAGCTCTTGTTCCCCAAATAAATGTGCCCTACCTTGAAAAATAGCTGTTTTTTCTGTACGCTCAATTTCATTTGCCCTCCAGAGTTTGGTCCCCTGACAGGCATGCTGTAGGAATGTAATGGACTGTTGCTCCTCACTAGTTGAAACACAATTATTCACTCGCTCCATTCATCCATAAAGACCTATCTCTGTGAAAAGCAGTTAGGAGAATATTTTTAATTGCGTTCGCTTGAGCCGCAACATCATTTGTGATGTCAGAGCAATGGCTTCCGTAGGGAAGGCAATGAAATGTGGGGTTACTTTGGACACGCACGCACACGCACACACCCTTGCTTTGTTTTGGGTTAAGCCAAATTAACAGAGCCAGCAGTGTCTTGAGCTGCTGTTGATAATTATCCTTAGTTTAATTCACATCCACATATAACAACTAGCCCTCGGTGGCCAGACAAACAAATTACTCAATTCATTTTCAATGCAGTTACGGAAAACTTTTGTGGTGTGTGTGTTTGTTAGTTTGTTTGTGTGTGTGTGTTGGAGAGTGTGTATATATGTGTGTGTGTGTGTGTGTGTGTGTGTGTATACAGTGCCATAAGTATTCAGATACTTTGCTATGAGACTTGAAATTGAGCTCAGGTGCATCCTGTTTCCATTGATCATCCTTGAGATGTTTCTACAACTTGATTGGAGTTCACCTGTGGTAAATTCAATTGATTAGACATGATTTGGAAAGGCACACACCTGTCTATGTAAGGTCCCACAGTTGACAGTGCATGTCAGAGTAAAAACCAAGCCATGAGGTCGAAGGAATTGTCTGTAGAGCTCAGAGACAGGATTGTGTCGAGGCACCGATCTGGGGAAGGGTACCAAAAAATGTCTGCAGCATTGAAGGTCCCCAAGAGTACATCATTCTGGGACGGCAGGGTAGCCTAGTGGTTAGAGCGTTGGACTAGTAACCGGAAGGTTGCAAGTTCAAATCCCCGAGCTGACTAGGTACAAATCTGTCGTTCTGCCCCTGAACAGGCAGTTAACCCACTGTTCCTAGGCCGTCATTGAAAATAAGAATTTGTTCTTAACTTGCCTAGTTAAATAAAGGTTAAAAAAAATATATTAAATTCTTAAATGGAAGAAGTTTTGAACAACCAAGACTCTTGGCCAAACTGAACAATTGGAGGAGAAGGGCGTTGGTCAGAGAGGTGACCAAGAACCCAATGGTCACTCTGACAGAGCTCTAGAGTTCCTGTGTAGAGATGGAAGAACCTTCCAGAAGTACAACCATCTCTGCAGCACTCCGCCAATCAGGCCTTTATGGTAGAATGGCCAGACGAAAGCCACTCCTCAGTAAAAGGCACAAGACAGCCCGCTTAGAGTTTGCTAAAGGTACCTAAAGACTCTCTGACCATGAGAAACAAGATTCTCTGGTCTGATGAAACCAAGATTGAAGTCTTTGGCCTGAATGCTAAGCTTCACGTGCCTACATTGAAGCATGGTGGTGGGGTTGTTTTCTGTGGCAGGGACTGGGAGACTAGTCAGGATCGAGGCAAAGATGAACAGAGATCCTTGATGAAAACCTTCTCCAGAGCGCTCAGGACCTCAGACTGGGGCGAAGGTTCACCTTCCAACAGGACAACTACCCTAAGCACACAGCCAAGACAATGCAGGAGTGGCTTCGGGACAAGTCTCGGAATCTTCTTGAGTGGCCCAGCTAGAGCCCGGACTTGAACCCGATCGAACATCTCTGGAGAGACCTGAAAATAGCTATGCAGCAATGCCCCGCATCCAACCTGACAGAGCTTGAGAGGATATGCAGAGAAGAATGGGAGAAACTCCCCAAATACAGGTGTGCCAAGCTTGTAGTATCATACCCAAGAAGACTCAAGGCTGTAATCACTGCCAAAGGTGCTTCAACAAAGTACTGAGTAAAGGGTCTGAATACTTATGGAAATGTGATATTTTAGTTTTTATTTGTAATAAATTAGCAAAAAGTTATGAAAACCTGTTTTTGCTTGGTCATTATGGGGTATTGGGTGTAGATTGATGAGGGGGGAAAACAATTGAATCCATTTTAGAATAAGGCTGTAACATAACAACATGTGGACAAAGTCAAGGGGTCTGAAAACTTTCCCAATACACTGTATCTCTGTGTGTGTCTCTGTGTGTGTCTCTGTGTGTGTCTCTGTGTGTGTCTCTGTGTATATCTCTGTGTGTGTCTCTGTGTGTGTCTCTGTGTGTGTCTCTGTGTGTGTCTCTCTGTGTGTGTGTGAATAACACATTAGAGTAGATAAGGTGTAGAGATCCGTTCTCCCCCAGTGCTGGTTAATTGAATCAGAGAAAGGAGGGAGTGAAGGAAGGATAGAATGGGGGGGATATAAAGAGGAAGAAAATAGATGAAGAAAGACGGAGAAAACAAAGGTCAGTGAGATGGAGGGAGAGAAAGGTTTTCCCCCTTGTTGTGTGTCAGTGAGATGGAGGGAGAGAAAGGTTTTCCCCCTTGTTGTGTGTCAGTGAGATGGAGGGAGAGAAAGGTTTTCCCCCTTGTTGTGTGTCAGTGAGATGGAGGGAGAGAAAGGTTTTCCCCCTTGTTGTGTGTCAGTGAGATGGAGGGAGAGAAAGGTTTTCCCCCTTGTTGTGTGTCAGTGAGATGGAGGGAGAGAAAGGTTTTCCCCCTTGTTGTGTGTCAGTGAGATGGAGGGAGAGAAAGGTTTTCCCCCTTGTTGTGTGTCAGTGAGATGGAGGGAGAGAAAGGTTTTCCCCCTTGTTGTGTGTCAGTGAGTTGAGGGAGAGAAAGGTTTTCCCCCTTGTTGTGTGTCAGTGAGATGGAGGGAGAGAAAGGTTTTCCCCCTTGTTGTGTGTCAGTGAGATGGAGGGAGAGAAAGGTTTTCCCCCTTGTTGTGTGTCAGTGAGATGGAGGGAGAGAAAGGTTTTCCCCCTTGTTGTGTGTCAGTGAGATGGAGGGAGAGAAAGGTTTTCCCCCTTGTTGTATTTAAACAGTATGGCTGAGATCTCACCGCTATTAATACAGTACCATCGAGATCTCACCTCTATTAATACAGTACCATCGAGATCTCACCTCTATTAATACAGTACCATCGAGATCTCACCTCTATTAATACAGTACCATCGAGATCTCACCTCTATTTAAACAGTACGACTGAGATCTCACCTCTATTTAAACAGTACGGCTGAGATCTCACCTCTATTTAAACAGTACGCCTGAGATCTCCCCTCTATTTAAACAGTACAACTGAGATCTCCCCTCTATTTAAACAGTACGACTGAGATCTCCCCTCTATTTAAACAGCACCACGGAGATCTCCCCTCTATTTAAACAGCACCACGGAGATCTCCCCTCTATTAATACAGTACCACCAAGATCTCACCTCTATTTAAACAGTACGACTGAGATCTCCCCTCTATTAATACAGTACCACCAAGATCTCACCTCTATTTAAACAGCACCACGGAGATCTCCCCTCTATTAATACAGTACCATCGAGATCTCACCTCTATTAATACAGTACCACCAAGATCTCACCTCTATTTAAACAGTACGACTGAGATCTCCCCTCTATTTAAACAGCACCATCGAGATCTCACCTCTATTAATACAGTACCACCAAGATCTCACCTCTATTTAAACAGTACGACTGAGATCTCCCCTCTATTTAAACAGCACCATCGAGATCTCACCTATATTTAAACAGCACCACGGAGATCTCCCCTCTATTTAAACAGCACCACGGAGATCTCCCCTCTATTTAAACAGTACGCCTGAGATCTCCCCTCTATTTAAACAGTACGGCTGAGATCTCCCCTCTATTTAAACAGTACGCCTGAGATCTCCCCTCTATTTAAACAATACGCCTGAGATCTCCCCTCTATTTAATCAGTACGACTGAGATCTCCCCTCTATTTAAACAGTACCATCGAGATCTCACCTCTATTTAAACAGCACCACAGAGATCTCCCTTCTATTTAAACAGTACGACTGAGATCTCCCCTCTATTTAAACAGCACCACGGAGATCTCCCCTCTATTTAAACAGCACCACGGAGATCTCCCCTCTATTTAAACAGTACGACTGAGATCTCCCCTCTATTTAAACAGCACCACAGAGATCTCCCCTCTATTTAAACAGTACGACTGAGATCTCCCCTCTATTTAAACAGCACCACGGAGATCTCCCCTCTATTTAAACAGTACGACTGATATCTCCCCTCTATTTAAACAATACGACTGAGATCTCCCCTCTATTTAAACAGTACGACTGAGATCTCCCCTCTATTTAAACAGTACCATCGGGATCTCACCTCTACTAATACAGTACGACTGGCACTGTCTAACGAGATGCATCTCGGAAGTATAGTAGCTCTATACCTGGGATTAGACACACTCACATATGCACACACTAACCCTCACTAGGACCCTATGGACACAAGGGAAGGATTCCACTTTAGACTATTGGGACCCACTCCATGGCACATGACACTCCTCAGAGCTGTGACAGTGTGTATTCTAGTAATCTTCTGTCAGGCTCTCTACTGGGTGATTATTACCAGTCCTTACCATCTGTCACTGAGCATGCTAATGCCTGTCTCTACATATGCTCTGACAACTGTGAGAACACATGCTTAAGGGTTAGCGTATAGTGCAGGAGTCTCCAAATGCAACGGTCCTGGAGAAATGCTGGGGGTGCAGGCTTTCGTTCTAGCTCGTCAGTAGCACACCTGACTCAACCACCTGAACCAGACTGAAGACCAAAACAGTAGTTGGTTATTTGTATCAGGTGTTTTAGTGCTGAGATGGAATTGAAGCCGGCACACAGCTATTTGGTATACAGGTATAACTGCTATAGGAGGTTAGATGTGACAACTCTGCTGGTACGTCAGCCTGTAGCGACACTACCTGTATCCTCTGGTCTTCTCTCTTCCTGCCGAGCCAGAAGTCAGGCTGTAGCGACACTACCTGTATCCTCGGGTCTTCTCTTTTCCTACCGAGCCAGAAGTCAGGCAGTAGCGACACTACCTGTATCCTCGGGTCTTCTCTCTTCCTGCCGAGCCAGAAGTCAGGCTGTAGCGACACTACCTGTATCCTCTGGTCTTCTCTCTTCCTGCCGAGCCAGAAGTCAGGCAGTAGCGACACTACCTGTATCCTCGGGTCTTCTCTCTTCCTGCCGAGCCAGAAGTCAGGCAGTAGCGACACTACCTGTATCCTCGGGTCTTCTCTCTTCCTGCCGAGCCAGAGGTCAGGCAGTAGCGACACTACCTGTATCCTCGGGTCTTCTCTCTTCCTGCCGAGCCAGAAGTCAGGCAGTAGCGTCTGTACGTGTACCTACAGGTGCGTGAGTGCCAGTGAGGCATCTTGGGAGTTTGATGTGTGCGCACGCATGTGTGTGTGTGTGTGTGTGTGTGAGTGAGTGAGTGAGTGAGTGAGTGAGTGAGTGAGTGAGTGAGTGAGTGAGTGAGAGAGAGAGAAGGACGTGATGGTGTGAGGGAAGAGTCCCATCTATCCACAGGCCATACATGCTGTCATGAGCAACTGTTTAAATGACGTGTGTGTGTGTTTGTCTGTGTGTTTGTGTGTCTGTGTGTCTGTGTGTTTGTGTGTGTGTTTGTCTGTGTGTTTGTATGTGTGTGTGCTTGTCTGTGTGTTTGTCTGTGTGTGTGTTTGTCTGTGTGTTTGTATGTGTGTATTCCAAGACATTTAAATGCTTCCCCTTAAACCACCCGAGTGTTGCTTTAGCAGGATGCTTAGGGTCATTGTCCTGCTGGAAGGTGAACCTCCATCCTAGTCTCAAATCTGTGGACGTCTGAAACAGGTTTCCCTCAAGAATTTCCCTGTATTTAGCACCATCCATCATTCCTTCAATTCTGACCAGTGTCTCAGTCCCTGGTGATGAAAAACATCCCCACAGCATGATGCTGCCTCCACCACCATGCTTCACTGTGGGGATGTTGGGTTTGCGCCAAACATAGTGTTTTCCTTGATGGCCAAAAAGCTCAATTTTAGTTTCATCTGACCAGATTACTTTCTTCCAAATGTTCGGGGAGTCTCCCACATGCCTTTTGGTGAACACCAAACGTGTTTGCTTATTTTTTTCTTTAAGCAGTGGCTTTTTTCTGTCCACTCTTCCGTAAAGCCCAGCTCTGTGGAGTGTATGGCTTAAAGTGGTCCTTTGGACACATACTCCAATCTCTGCTGTGGAGCTTTGCAGCTCTTTCAGGATTATCTTTGGTCTCTTTGTTGCCTCTCTGATTAATGCCCTCCTTGCCTGCTTCGTGAGTTTTGGTGGGCGGCCCTCTCTTGGTAGGTTTTGTTGTGGTGCCATAGTCTTTCAATTTTTTGATAATGGATTTAATGGTGCTCTGTGGGATGTTCAAATTGTCATGTATTTTTTTAACCCAACCCTGATCTGTACTTCTCGACAACGCTGTCCCTGACCTGTTTGGAGAGCTCCTTGGTCTTCATCGTGCCGCTTGTTTGGTGGTGTTGCAGACTCTGGGGCCTTTCAGAACAGGTACTGTTCATATACTGAGATCCTGTGACAGATCATGTGACACTTAGATTGCACACAGGTGGACTTTATTTAACTAATTATGTGACTTCTGAAGGTAATTGGTTGCACCAGATCTTATTTAGGGGCTTCATAGCAAAGGGGAGGGGCTTCATAGCAAAGGGGAGGGGCTTCATAGCAACGGGGAGGGGATTCATAGCAAAGGGGAGGGGCTTCATATCAAATGGGAGGGGCTTCATAGCAAATGGGAGGGGCTTCATAGCAAATGGGAGGGGCTTCATAGCAAAGGGGAGGGGCTTCATAGCAAAGGGGAGGGGCTTCATAGCAAAGGGGGTGAAAACATACTGTATACACGCACCACTTTTCTGTTTTTTTATATTTTTGAAGATTTTGAAAAAAAAAAAAAATTTACTTCACTTATTTTTACTAATCTGTGTATGTTTATTACATTAAATAACAAATAACATCCATTTAAATTACAGGTTGTAATGCAAGAAAATAGATAAAAAACAGCTAGGTAGAAGAATTAGATTTTTATTTATTTATTTTATTTCCCTGCTCACAGACAGCTCCTATTTTACAGTGTATGAAGGAGAGTGAGAGAGAGAGCCAAGGTGGCAGGAGAATACTATTTTTAACACTTTTAGTCTTTTTCACAAGCATGCACGTACACACATACACACACACACAGACACACAGTGCACGTATGCATACACACACACACATGCACAAGCATATGCTAGTACACGTACACGCGTGATCGTCACAGGAGGCTGTTGAGGGGAGGATGGCTCGTAACAATGCTGGAATGGAGTAAATGGAATGACATCAACAACATGGTGTTTATTTAGCATTCCGTTTATTTCATTTCCAGCTATAAGCCCGTCCTCCCCAATTAAGTTGCAACCAGCCACCTGTGGCGGGCACATAACTTTGTCGTTGATTTGTGGTTGATTCCAGGTCTGCGTACACAAAACAGGTCTCTATGCTAGGACACAAAATATAATTGTTTCTTATCTTACATCAGCGGACCTCGTGTCAGAAAATCACAGATCATTTTCTTTAGAAGGATACAGAAGAATCTATATGACTTATGTACATCTGTAAATTGAAAATGTGTATTTTTTTTCTCCATATCTCAACTCTCTCTGAAACACCCTCAGATATTGGGGTAACAGCCAGGTTCCACAGTAGTTAAAGCCTTTCCTTTGTGATGTATGGATAATGCTTTTCTCTGGCTGTTCCTACATGTGGAGGATAACCATTTATATTGATTAGGAGTAAATGCAGTGTTGTTCCCATGGGTTTTGGCTCTAACTCTCTCCCAAAGCATCTCAGCTCCTAAACGAACCTTGGCACTTCTCATTTACACAAACTAACTGTGTGTGTGTGTGTGTGTGTGTGTGTGTGTGTGTGTGTGTGTGTGTGTGTGTGTGTGTGTGTGAGTGTGTGTTTTTTATTTGTTCATCTCTTGATGCACAAGAAGAAAAAATACCTTAAAAGCATTTCATCTGGTGTGATCACATGTATGCTGTAATTGATTATTCAATATACAGCAATATAACAGACAACAGGCACACACAAACAAACACACAGACACACACACATACACACACACACACAAACACACAGACACGGCCTAATCAAAGCCCAGATCTCAATCTAATTGAGAATCTGTGGTATGAAAAAGATCACTGTACACCAGCGGAACCCATCCAACTTGAAGGAGCTGGAGCAGTTTTGCCTTGTGGAATGGGCCAAAATCCTAGTGGCTAGATGTGCCAAGCTTATAGAGACATACGCCAAGAGGGTTGCAGCTTTTTTTTTGTCTTATTTCTTGTTTGCTTCACAATAATAAAAATATTTTGCTTCTTCAAAATCGTAGGCATGTTATGAAAATCAAATGACACAAACCCCTCAAATCCATTTTAATTTCAGGTTGTAAGGCAGCAAAGTGGGAAAATGCCAATGGGGGTGAATACTTTCTCATACCACTGTACATGTCATCAGTTCCTCCCCAACTCTGTCTGAGTGCTGACTATCCTCACCTGAACTAAAACTCTGATTCAATCCCTTATTTCCAGAGTGGAGAGGACATAGGAAGACACCACTTACCTTGACAGCATACAGTGTCCATTTTAGGACACTCAAAAGGGGTAATGATTGGCGGAAGGAGGTGAGGTATGTCCTAAACTGTAGCAACCAAAGCCGATGCTGTGAAACTTTTATTTATTTGATTTAATTCATTTGTCCCTCATAATTCACTGGGCTTAAAAGAGCAGCAATTAAACCTGAACACACACTCTCTCTCTCTCTGTGTCTCTGTGTCTCTGTCTGTCTGTCTGTCTGTCTGTCTGTCTGTCTGTCTGTCTGTCTGTCTCTCTGTCTCTCTGTCTCTCTGTCTCTCTGTCTCTCTGTCTCTCTGTCTCTGTGTCTCTCTCTCGCTCTCTTTCTCTCCTGGCACCCTGGACCCATCGACCCACAGGTTACCATGGCAACTGCTCCCCTTCTCTCCATCTATCTCCCTCCCTCTCTCTTGGTTTGCTTCTCACATCGTCTTCCTCTCTCCCTCTCTCTGTTAATCTTTCACATACACATACCTACACACTGAAGAAGGCTGCAAAGCTGAAACGTATGCTATCCCTGATGCAGTGAAAATATTTTTTTTAATAAAAAAATGAAGTAAGCTTTTTCTTTTTGAGTGCCGACCATCACACTTTTTTGCTTATCCTCTGCCTCTTTCTCTCTCTCTCTCTATTTCTCGCTTACTCCATCTCTCTCTCTCTCTCGCTCTCTGTCCCTCTCTCTTTCTCTTCTTCCCTCTCTCTCTCTCTCTCCCCCCCTCTCTCTTCCTCTCTTCCCCTCTCTCGCTCTCTTCCTCCCTTTCTCCCCCTCTGTCTCTTTCTCCCCAGCTCCTCTCCCTTTTAGCCCTGTCTCTATCCTGCTGCTTCCAGCATGAAATCAAATGTCAGGTTTGAGCATGCATAGAGAAGGAAGGTTAGGGAGACTGGGGAGAGATGGGGGGGGGGGGGGGGGGGAGGTGGAGGGAGGGGGAGTACTGGTCAGACAGATATGGCACTGTCCAGAGGCATCAGCCGCTCCGAGAGAGAGAACAATGTACTGAGCAAGTGTCAAATTGGGGGGAAGACATACAACATTATAAAACCAACCAAGGAGGCCTTACAGAGTACCTAGATCTTCTGCACAGATTATGTCAGACCTGGGCCCTGACAGTAAATCTCAGTAAGACAAAAATAATGGTATTTCAAGAGTTGCCAGGACCACAAATATAAATTCCATCTAGGCACTGTTGCCCTAGAGCACACAAAAAAAACTATACATACCTCGGCCTAAACATCGGCGCCACAGGTAATTTCCACAAAGCTGTGAACGATCTGAGAGACAAGGCAAGAAGGGCCTTCTATGCCATCAAAAGGAACATAAAATTAGACGAATTAGGATCTGGCTAAAAACACTTGAATCAGTTTTAGAACCCATTGCTCTTTACAGTTTTGAGGTCTGGGGTACGCTCACTAACCAAGAATTCACAACATGGGACAAATGTCAAATTGAGACTGAATGCAGAACTCTGCAAAAATAAACTCTGTGTACTAATCAAAATCCATACATTTTTATTTGTCACATGCACATGTTAAGCATATGTTTTTGCGGGTGTAGTGAAATGCTTGTAAAACACCAAATAATGCATGCAGAGCAGAATTAGGCCGAAACCCGCTAATTATCAAAATCCAGAATAGAGACATTCAATTCTACAACCACCTAAAAGGAAGCGATTCCCAAACCTTCCATAACAAAGCCATCACCTACGGAGAGATTAACCTGGAGAAGAGTCCCCTAAGCAAGCTGGTCCTGGGGCTGTCCCCTAAGCAAGCTGGTCCTCTGCTCACAAACACAAACAGACCCCACAGAGCCCCAGGACAGAAACGCTATTAGACCCAACCAAATCATGAGAAAACAAAAAGATAATTACTTGACACATTGGAAAGAATTTACAAAAAAAACAGAGCAAACTAGAATGCTATTTGGCCCTAAACAGAGAGTACACAGTGGCAGAATACCTGACCACTGTGACTGACCCAAACTTAAGGAAATCTTTGACGATGTACAGACAGTGAGCATAGCCTTGATATTGAGAAAGGCCGCCATAGGCAGACATGGCTCTCAAGAGAAGACAGGCTATGTGCACACTGCCCACAAAATGAGATGGAAACTGAGCTGCACTTCCTAAACTCCTGCCAAATCTATGACCATATTAGAGACACATATTTCCCTCAGATTACACAGACACACAAAGAAGAAGGGAAAGGGCAGTGTGGATTGAGATAGCGTCATCTGTGGATCTGTTGGGGCGGTATGCGAATTGGAGTGGGTCTAGAGTTTCTGGTATGATGGTGTTGATGTGAGCCGTTTTTCAAAGCACTTCATGGCTACCGTGCTGATGCTACAGTGCCTTGCGAAAGTATTCGGCCCCCTTGAACTTTGCAACCTTTTGCCACATTTCAGGCTTCAAACATAAAGATATAAAACTGTATTTTTTTGTGAAGAATCAACAACAAGTGGGACACAATCATGAAGTTCAAACTTTTTTAACAAATCAAAAACTGAAAAATTGGGCGTGCAAAATTATTCAGCCCCCTTAAGTTAATACTTTGTAGCGCCACCTTTTGCTGCGATTACAGCTGTAAGTCGCTATCAGTTTTGCACATCGAGAGACTGACATTGTTTCCCATTCCTCCTTGCAAAACAGCTCGAGCTCAGTGAGGTTGGATGGAGATCATTTGTGAACAGCAGTTTTCAGTTCTTTCCACAGATTCTCGATTGGATTCAGGTCTGGACTTTGACTTGGCCATTCTAACACCTGGATATGTTTATTTTTGAACCATTCCATTGTAGATTTTGCTTTATGTTTTGGATCATTGTCTTGTTGGAAGACAAATCTCCGTCCCAGTCTCAGGTCTTTTGCAGACTCCATCAGGTTTTCTTCCAGAATGGTCCTGTATTTGGCTCCATCCATCTTCCCATCAATTTTAACCATCTTCCCTGTCCCTGCTGAAGAAAAGCAGGTCCAAACCATGATGCTGCCACCACCATGTTTGACAGTGGGCATGGTGTGTTCAGGGTGATGAGCTGTGTTGCTTTTACGCTAAACATAACGTTTTGCATTGTTGCCAAAAAGTTCAATTTTTGTTTCATCTGACCAGAGCACCTTCTTCCACATGTTTGGTGTGTCTCCCAGGTGGCTTGTGGCAAACTTTAAACAACACTTTTTATGGATATCTTTAAGAAATGGCTATCTTCTTGCCACTCTTCCCTAAAGGCCAGATTTGTGCAATATACGACTGATTGTTGTCCTATGGACAGAGTCTCCCACCTCAGCTGTAGATCTCTGCAGTTCATCCAGAGTGATCATGGGCCTCTTGGCTGCATCTCTGATCAGTCTTCTCCTTGTATGAGCTGAAATTTTAGAGGGACGGCCAGGTCTTGGTAGATTTGCAGTGGTCTGATACTCCTTCCATTTCAATATTATCGCTTGCACAGTGCTCCTTGGGATGTTTAAAGCTTGGGAAATCTTTTTGTATCCAAATCCGGCTTTAAACTTCTTCACAACAGTATCTCGGACCTGCCTGGTGTGTTCCTTGTTCTTCATGATGCTCTCTGCGCTTTTAACGGACCTCTGAGACTATCACAGTGCAGGTGCATTTATACGGAGACTTGATTACACACAGGTGGATTGTATTTATCATCATTAGTCATTTAGGTCAACATTGGATCATTCAGAGATCCTCACTGAACTTCTGGAGAGAGTTTGCTGCACTGAAAGTAAAGGGGCTGAATAATTTTGCACGCCCAATTTTTCAGTTTTTGATTTGTTAAAAAAGTTTGAAATATCCAATAAATGTTGTTCCACTTCATGATTGTGTCCCACTTGTTGTTGCTTTTTCACAAAAAAATACAGTTTTATATCTTTATGTTTGAAGCCTGAAATGTGGCAAAAGGTCGCAAAGTTCAAGGGGGCCGAATACTTTCGCAAGGCACTGTATGCATTGACAATCGAGAGGCTTTGAAGCCACCGGTCGGCCACATTAACACTCCCCAGTAGTAGCAGTCCTCCATAGGAATCAATGGAATTATACGGTATTTCAATGTAATGTTTCTAGGACAAAATTACATGTGTTTGAGTATTTTTTTGTTGTAGTGGGTGGGGACAGTAACGTTTGTCATTTCAAAAATGTTTACTTTAAGGAAAACATTTTCATATATTTATTATTATTTTTATTATTTTTAGCTCACATAATATAAATGTAAAATGATGAATTAAGAGGTCTGTAATAGAATAAACAGGGCAAAAACAAATGTAGACATTAATACATGCTTTTCTATAGCTCCCTAAATAGTCTTTACACTGGTGAGGCACGGTGTCTTCAACACAGCACTGTCATCACAGCATCTGTCATCTAGTGTATATATAAATCATTGGTATGCATGCTCTTTGGCTTATCTCCACAAGTCAACATCTGCCCATAAGTGACTTCAGCTGAGAGGTGTTGTGGAGAAATCTAAATGAAGTGAGAGGCAGAGAAGATGTTTTGTGGGGGAGGGAGAGGTGAAGAGATTGAATGACTATAGGAGTTGGTAAGACAGCTCTGGAAGTAGCAGGCTACATTATCACTGTGTCAGAGAGAATGTATTCAAATCCAATTTTATTAGTCACATGCGCCCAATACAGCAGGTGTAGACCTTACAGTGAAATGCTTACTTACGAGCCCCTAACCGACAGAGCAGTTTCAAAAAATACAGATTAGAATAAGAGATAAAAGTAACAAGTAGTTAAAGAGGTGCAGTAAAAACTAACAATATATACAGGGGGGTGCCGGTACAGAGTCAATGTGCGGGGGCACCGGTTAGTTGAGGTAGTATGTACATGTAGGTAGAGTTAATTAAAGGGAATATGCATAGATGACAACAGAGAATGGCAGTGATGTGGAGAGGTGGGGGGCAGCAATGTGAATAGTCTGGGTAGCCATTTGACTAGATGTTCAGGAGTGTTATGGCTTGGGGGTAGAAGCTGTTTGGAAGCCTCTTGGACCTAGACTTGGTGCTCTGGGTACTGCTTGCCGTGTGGTAGCAGCGAGAACAGTCTATGACTAGGTTGGCTGGAGTCTTTGACAATTTTCAGGGCCTTCATCTGACACCGCCTGGTATAGAGGTCCCGGATGGCTGGAAGCTTTGCCCCAGTGATGTACTGGGCCGTTCGCACTACTCTCTGTAGTGCCTTGTTGGTCGGAGGCCGAGCAGTTGCTATACCAGACAGTGATGCAACCAGTCAGGATGCTCTCAATGGTGCAACTGTAGAACCTTTTGAGGATCTGAGGACCCAGGCCAAATCTTTTCAGTCTCCTGAGGGGGAATAGGTTCTGTCATGCCCACTTCACGACTGTCATGGTATGTTTGGACCATGTTAGTTTGTTGATGATGTGGACACCAAGGAACTTCAAGCTCTCAACCTGCTCCATTACAGCCCCGTCAATGAGAATTGGGCCGTGCTTGGTTCTCTTTTTCCTGAAGTCCACAATAATCTCCTTTGTCTTGATCACATTGAGGGAGAGGTTGTTGTTCTGGCACCATACGGACAGGTCTGACCTCCCCCCTATAGGTTGCCTTGTTGTTGTGGGTGATCACTGTTGTCATCTGCAAATGTAATGATGGTGTTGGAGTCGTGCCTGGCCATGCAGTCATGACTGAACACTGAGTACAGGAGGGGGCTGAGCACTCACTCCTGATGGGCCCCTGTGTTAAGGATCAGCGTGGCGCTTGTGTTGTTACCTACCCTTACCACCTGGGAGTGGCCCGTCAGGAAGTCTAGGATCCAGTTGCAAAATCAAATCAAATCAAATTTATTTATATAGCCCTTCGTACATCAGCTGATATCTCAAAGTGCTGTACAGAAACCCAGCCTAAAACCCCAAACAGCAAGCAATGCAGGTGTAGAAGCACGGTGGCTAGGAAAAACTCCCTAGAAAGGCCAAAACCTAGGAAGAAACCTAGAGAGGAACCAGGCTATGTGGGGTGGCCAGTCCTCTTCTGGCTGTGCCGGGTGGAGATTATAACAAAACATGGTCAAGATGTTCAAATGTTCATAAATGACCAGCATGGTCGAATTATAATAAGGCAGAATAGTTGAAACTGGAGCAGCAGCACAGTCAGGTGGACTGGGGACAGCAAGGAGTCATCATGTCAGGTATTCCTGGGGAGGTGTTTAGTCCCAGGGTCCTTAGCTTATTGATGAGCTTTGAGTGCACTATGGTGTTGAACACTGAGCTGTAGTCAATGAATAGCATTCTCACATAGGTCTTCCTTTTGTCCAGGTGGGAAAGGGCAGTGTGGAATGCAATAGAGACTGCGTCATCTGTGGATCTGTTGGAGCAGTATGCAAGTTGGAGTGGAATTAGGGTTTCTGGGATACTGGTGTTGATGTGAGCCATGACCAGCCTTTTAAAGCACTTCGTGGCTACTGGTCGGTAGTCATTTAGGCAGGTTACCTTGGTGTTCTTGGGCACAGGCACTATGGTGGTCTGCTTAAAATATGTTGGTATTACAGACTCAGACAGGTAGGGTTGAAAATGTCAGTGAAGACACTGTTACTACCAGTCTCTCATTCTCTTCATTTATTTTGATTTGTTTATTTTACCTTCATTTAACCAGGTAGGGCACTTAAGAACAAGTTCTCATTTACAACTGTGACCTGGCCAAGATAAAGCAAAGCAATGCGACGCAAACAACAACGCAGAGTTACAAATGGGATAAACAAACATGCAATCAAAAACGTAATAGAAATAAAAATTCACCTCATTCAAATTTTTGTTGTCTATTACCGTACATCATTAGTGTTGCCGTGAATGCAGTCAAACTCTCCCATACAGGTTGGACTGACGTTCCTCATTTGGCTTTTATAATTGAATGCAAATTACGTTGTTGTACCGAGAGGGAAGGGTGTGGCGGGACAATCTCTAAGTGTCTTATTGGAGAAAGTGTGTGTGTGTGTGTGTTTGTGTGTGTGTGTGTGTTTGTGTTTGTGTGTGTGTGTGTGTGTGTTTTTGTGTGTGTGTGTGTGTGTGTGTGTGTTTGTGTTTGTGTTCTGTCTGTCTGAATGAAACTAACAGCTCTGTCTTACAGGCTCATGCACGTACACACCCACACTCACATGTTTCTACTTAGAATAGTTCTTAGTGGAACGCATGATTCCACGAAGCATGAAACCATGGGAACAAAAAAATCAAATTCTAACAGATGGAAAATACAAGGACAACCAAGTTGAAAGCGCCATTGTGTACAAGCCTGCTGCTGAGAGATATACTGTATGGTAGCTGTCCTCATAGTCCACTTCTCAACGAATAGAGAGAGAACGTCATTCAATAAAAGAGTGATGGCTGTGCACATATATGTATGGTGAAGGTTGGATATATATATATATATATGAGAGAGAGAGAGACTAGTATGTTATATGATAAAATACATAAAATACAATTCATTTTACACACAAAACATTGATGAGCTTTTGTTGTACCAGCTAACGTACAGTCCGTGTCCCGTTCAGTATTAACAGTTTAATGTCTTGGAAAAAGCCGTTTGAGTCCACATCGTGTGTTGCTATCATACAGACCCCTATTACATACTGTATGATGGCAACAAGTGAGAACTACGCTCAGAGAGCTTTAAGATCAATGATCCACTATTAGTAATAGTAGAATAGTGTATCATTGTAGCACGTCAGAGAACATTGTTTTAACGTAGAGTAAGAAGGGAACTGGATGTTCTGGGACACACCCCCTAAGGCTTGTGATTGAGAGGTCCTCTCAGATTCCTGATATCTCAGTTCTGATCAAGTGTAGACGAAGATGCGAAAAGTATATCCTTGACTCCCTTAACCGTAGCATTGCTGCTAATGTGTTACTTTGCCTGCGTTCTAATATACAGTGATTTTAAATAAGGATTTTAATTCAGCCGATTAATGGCGTTCACGGACAAAAGGATTGCTACTCTTCTATGCCCCTCTCTCTGTCGCCTGGCCGCCATGTTTAATCATGCGTGACCACATCAGAGAAGATGGCCACTTCCACAGGACGATTGTTGAAACAGCTCTGAGTCATTTTTCATACAAACCGGGAGAGAGACAGTGATTGGATACACGCACACACGCACGACCACGTGCCGGGGCTTCTTCGAGGCGACATAATGAAATGACATTCTACATGGTTATCTTTCTGATTTAATTATGGCAGGTTCTGAATCAGAGTTGTGATTATCTCCCCGTAAGGCTTCCGTGTTTAACAAAACATTTATCCGGCTTCGTAGTCATGACAGCTGTAGCTAATTCAATAAAGAGCCATACAGTGTTGATGAATAAAAGTCAATGATTTGGTGCCTCTAGGGCCATTCAGACGGCTGATTGAGGATTTTTTTTTTTACTGAAGAATGTTTGTTTTCTACGATTGTGTTTTGTATCTCGGGTTGTGTTTTGTATCTCGGGTTGTGTTTTGTATCTCGGGTTGTGTTTTGTATCTCGGGTTGTGTATTGATGTTTATATTTTTGTCATTACAGAGCTCGTCTGTAAAACATACCTTGGTCTTAGCATCACTCCCTGTCAAAATAAAGGTGAAATAAATACGGGTTTAATTCAACTAAATGGTACAGTACACAGTGTATAAGCCATCTAGGGTTACAGTGTTTACATGTAGTTACATGGACATACATGTACAGACGGATCGGCTGGTGTCACTTTAAATGGGAGAACAGGCACATTGCAATGGCTGGAGCGAAATATGTTTCATACCATTCTATCCCAGACATTACCATGATCAACTCTCCTCTCACCAGCCTCCTTGGATGTACAGTGTAACTTTACAATTGATATATAGTACAATTGTTACACCTGTATAACTGTTCATCCTTTCTTAAATTGTGCACCACAGCAAAATAGCATGGCAAGGTCAAGTAAACTTTCCCAACTTGTAGAGCTTGAAGAGCTGAGATATCAGTGAATATTGTAGTAGAACACAAGACTAGAGACTCACAGGCATTCCCATGGAAGGCCTGGGGATGCTAGGAGAGGTGACTGATTCAATTAATGTTACTGGGTGAATGCAATTGTCATGTTTGGAGTTCATAAAGAGCTATGAATGTTGATTATTGTACTGTAAGTGCTATAGTTGTATTGTTTACAAGGAGTCATTTTGTTCACTGAATGGCGATCAGTTCAAACACAGAGGGGCACTCCTATCATTTAAATGGAGTTGATTAGATTACAATCTGGGTGTGTTTTACTGTCTTTTGTTTTCACTAGCATGGTGCTAAGAAATGTTAATTCCGGTTGGGGGTGCGTTCCTGCTTGTATTTGGTTAAAAGGGCAGTGAATTCGCCCATATTTAGAGCTCTTGCTATCAAGCTCCTGTGTGTATCAGACACACATCGTTTTTCTCCTCTTTAGAGATTATTCTGGAATGAAAACATTTGAGAGGTGATGCAAGGCTCACTACCTTGACTAGATCACATAATAATGGAATCAGATAGATAGATGCCTGTAGTTTATTTGATATTTAGTTAATTTTCTCACACATTTCAAACAAACAGACATTCCGTGGCAAGAAAAGTATGTGAACCCTTTGGAAATACCTGGATTTCTGCATAAATTGGTCATAACATTTGATCTGATCTTCACCTAGGTCACAACAATAGACACACACTGTCTGCTTAAACTAATAACACACAAACAATTATATGTTTTCATGTCTTTATTGAACACAGTGTAAACATTCACAGTGCAGGGTGGGAAAAGTATGTGAACCCTTGGATTTAATAACTGGTTGACCCTCCTTTGGCAGCAATAACCTCAACCAAACGTTTTCTGTAGTTGAGGATCAGACCTGCACAACAGTCAGGAGGAATTTTGAACCATTCCTCTTTACAAAACTGTTTCAGTTCCACAATATTCTTGGGATGTCTGGTGTGAACCGCTCTGTTGAGGTCATGCCAGGATGAGGTCAGGACTCTGACTGGGCCACTCCAGAAGGCGTATTTTATTCTCTTCAAGCCATTCTGTTGTTGATTTACTTATGTGTTTTGGGTCGTTGTCCTGTTGCATCACACAACTTCTGTTGAGCTTCAATTGGCGGACAGATAGCCTAACATTCTCATGCAAAATGCCTTGATAAACTTGGGAATTCATGATAGCAAGCTGTCCAGGCCCTGAGGCAGCAAAGCAGACCCAAACCATGATGCTCCCTCCACCATACTTTTCAGTTGGGATGAGGTTTTGATGTTGGTGTGCTGTGCCTTTTTTTCTCCACACAGTGTTGTGTTCCTTCCAAACAACACAACTTTAGTTTCATCTATCCACAGAATATTTTTCCAGTAGCGCTGTGGAACATCCAGGTGCACTTTTGCAAACTTCAGACGTGCAGGAATGTTTTTTTGGACAGCAGTGGATTCTTCCGTGGCGTCCTCCCATGAACACCATTCTTGTTTAGTGTTTTAGGTATTGTATACTCATCAACAGAGATGTTAGCATGTTCCAGAGTCTTTAGCTGACGCTCTAGGATTCTTCTTAACCTCAATGAGCATTCTGCACTGTGTTCTTGCAGTCATCTTTGTAGGACGGCCACTCCTAGGGAGAGTAGCAACAGTGCTGAACTTTCTCCATTAATAGACAAACTGTAGACTGATGGACATCAAGGCTTTTAGAGACACTTTTGTAACCCTTTCCAGCTTTATGCAAGTCAACAATTCTTAATCTTAGGTCTTCTGAGATCTATTTTGTTCGAGGCATGGTTCACATCAGGCAATGCTTCTTGTGAATAGCAAACTCATTTTGTGAGTGTTTTTTATAGGGCAGTGCAGCTCTGACCATCTCCAATCTCGTCTCATTGATTGGACTCCAGGTTTTTATTTATTTCATCTTTATTTAACCAGGTAGGCCAGTTGAGAACAAGTTCTCATTTACAACTGCGACCTGGCCAAGACAAAGCAAAGCAGTGCGACAAAAACAACAAGCCTGAGTTACACATGGGATAAACAAACATACAGTCAAAAACACAGTAGAAAAAAATCTCTATACATTGTGACCTAGTGAAGTAAGGAGGTAAGCAATAAATAGGACATACTGGCGAAGTAATTGCAATGTAGCAATTAACACTGGAGTGATAGATGTGCAGATGAGGATGTGCAAGTAGAAATACTGGTGTGCAAAAGAGCAGAAAAACTAAAACAAATATGGGGATGAGGTAGGTAGTTGGTTGGCTGGGCTATTTACAGATGGGCTGTGTACAACTGCAGCGATCGGTAAGCTGCTCTGACAGCTGATGCTTGAAGTTAGTGACGGAGATATAAGTCTCCAACTTCAGTGATCTTTGCAATTCGTTCCAGTCATTGGCCGCTGAGAACTGGAAGGAAAGGCGGCCAAATTAGGTGTTGACTTTGGGGATGACCAGTGAAATATACCTGCTGAAGCGCGTGCTACGGTTGGGTGTTGCTATGGCAACCAGTGCGCTTTACCTAGCAAAGACTTATAGATGACCTGGAGCCAGTAGGTTTGGCGAAGAATATGTAGAGAGAACCAGCCGACGAGAGCATACAGGTCACAGTAGTGGGTAGTATATGGGGCTTTGGTGACAAAACGGATGGCACTGTGATAGACTGCATCCAATTTGCTGTGTTGGGAGGCTATTTTGTAAATGACATCACCGAAGTCAAGGATCGTTAGGAGAGTCAGTTTTACGAGGGTATGTTTGGCAACATGAGTGAAGGAGGCTTTGTTGTGAAATAGGAAGCTGATTCTAGATTTAATTTTGGATTGGAGATGCTTCATGTGAGTCTGGAATGAGAGTTTACAGTCTAACCAGACATCTAGGTATTTGTAGTGGTCCACATATTCTAAGTCAGAACCGTCTAGAGTAGTGAAGCTAGTCGGGCGGGCGGGTGCAGGCAGCGATTGGTTGAAGAGCATGCATTTTGTTTTTACAAACATTTAAGAGTAGTTGGAGGCCACAGAAGGAGTTTTGTATGGCATTGAAGCTCGTTTGGAGGTTCGTTAACAGTGTCCAAAGAAGGGCCAGATGTATACAGAATGGTGTTGTCATGACGCTGGCCTGTTGGGGGAGGTTTATGACCCCCATAAATGCCTATCCCCTTTTTCCTCTCTCTACTCTACCGATGTGACTATTGAAAATCCCTTTGTTAACATAGAGAGTCTGGTGACATCAAAAGATTGTCAAAGGAAACATATTTCGGTACTCCAACCAGCTGAAAATATGCGTTGGGACTTAATGAATATGATGTCAGTTCAGTTGGCGTCTGAGACATGATTACTGATGATAGGACGACATAAACGGTATCTTGGAAAGTCTACACATTATAGTTATCAGATTAACATGGACTTGTTGTGGAATTCAGGTCCCCACGTTGAATGGACAAAGACCACCACCACCTAAATTAGCATCGAATTTCAATGTGAAGGTGACGACCTACACGCCGGAAGGATGAATTTCGACTGAACCAGCCAGAATATGGCATGAGCATATAGCATAGCAACTTGGTATGAACTTTGAACCCTTATTCACTAAAGAAGTGATACCTCCTAGCTGTTGTGTTCGCGCAGCAACTGTAGACGTGGGCTAGGAGAGGACGCACAGAGTATATGTTCTACCACACGACGACGGTACTACCAAGTAATCCAGTTTACCAATGAGACAATCTTCAAAGGACAAGAGATCCCTGCTGGACAATCCGGCCTACTATCTACGACAAATCTACCGAAGCTCAGCTCAGAGTAAATATTTATTGCATTTTCCTTTTTCAAATGGGCGACATAGGCAAGATGCAGTAGATGGTATAGAGTACAGTATATACATATGATATTAATAATGTAGGGTATGTAAAACATTATATAAAGTGGCATTGTTTAAAGTGACTAGTGATACATTTATTACATCCAATTTTTTATTATTAATAAAGTGGCTAGAGGCCTCCCGGGTGGCGCAGTGGTTAAGGGCGCTGTACTGCAGCGCCAGCTGTGCCGCGACCGGGAGGTTGCGTAACCGGCCGCGACCGGGAGGTCCGTGGGGCGACGCACAATTGGCCTAGCGTCGCCCGGGTTAGGGAGGGCTTGGTCGGTAGGGGTGTCCTTGTCTCATCGCGCACCAGCTACTCCTGTGGCGGGCTGGGCGCAGTGTGCGCTAACCAAGGTGGCCGGGTGCACAGTGTTTCCTCCGGCGCATTGGTGCGGCTGACTTCCGGGTTGGATGTGCGCTGTGTTAAGAAGCAGTGCGGCTTGGTTGGATTGTGTATCGGAGGACGCACGACTTTCAACCTTCGTCTCTCCCGAGCCCGTACGGGAGTTGCAGCGATGAGACAAGATAGTAGGTACTACAGCAATTGGATACCACGAAATTGGGGAGAAAAAGGGGTAAAAAATAAATAAAAATAAAATAATAATAATAAAGTGGCTAGAGATTTGAGTCCATATGTTGGCAGCAGCCACTCAATGTTAGCGATGATGTTTAACAGTCTGAGGGCCTTGAGATAGAAGCTGATTTTCAGTCTCTCGGTCCCAGCTTTGATGTACCTGTACTGACCTCTCCTGTTGGATGATAGCAGGGTGAACAGGCAGTGGCTCGGGTGGTTGTTGTCCTTGATGATCTTTTTGTTCTTCCTGTACATTGGGTGGTGTAGGTGTCCTGGAGGGCAGGTAATTTGCCCCCGGTGATGTGTTGTGCGGACCTCACTACCCTCTGGAGAGCCGTGCGTTTGTGGGCGGAGCAGTTGCCATACCAGGTGGTGATACAGCCTGACAGGATGCTCTCGATTGTGCATCTGTAAAAGTTTGTGAGTGTTTTTGGTGACAAGCCAAACTGTTGTGCTTTCTTCACCACGCTGTCTGTGTGGGTGAACAATTTCAGTTTGTCCATAATGTGTACGCCAAAGAACTTAAAGCGTTCCACCTTCTCCACTACTGTCCAGTCGATGTGGATAGGAGGGTGCTCCCTCTGCTATTTCTGGAAGTCCACGATCATCTCCTTTGTTTTGTTGACGTTGAGTGTGAGCTTATTTTCCTGACACCACACTGAGGGCCCTCACCTCCTCCCTGTTGGCCGTCTCGTTGTTCTTGGTAATCAAGCCTACCACTGTAGTGTCGTCTGCAAACTTGCTGATTGAGTTGGAGGCATGCATGGCCACGCAGTCATGGCTGGACAGGGAGTACAGGAGAGGGCTGACAACGCACCCTTGTGGGGCCCCAGTGTTGAGGATCAGCGAGATGTTGTTTCCTACCCTCAGCTTCACCACCTGGGGGCGGACCGTCAGAAAGTCCACGACCCAGTTGCACAGGGCAGGGTCGAGACCCAGGGTCTCGTGCTTAATGACGAGTTTGGAGGGTACTATGGTGTTAAATGCTGAGCTGTAGTCGACAAATAGTATTCTTACATAGCTATTCCTCTTGTCCAGATGGGTTAGGGCAGTGTGATTATGATTGCATCGTCTGTGGACCTATTGGGGCGGTAGGCAAATTGGAGTGGGTTCTCGGGTGTCAGGTAGGGTGGAGGTGATATGATCCTTGATTAGTCTCTCAAAGCACTTCATGATGACGGAAGTGAGTGCTACGGGGCGATAGTCATTTAGCTCAGTTACCTTATTTTTCTTGGGAACAGGAACAATGGTGGCCCTCTTGAAGGTTGGATGGGGAGCGTTGCTGCACAGCTATTTTCAGGTCTCTCCAGAGATGTTAGATTGGGTTCAAGTCCGGACTCTGGCTCGGCCACTCAAGGACATTCAGAGACTTGTCCCGAAGCCACTCCTGCATTGTCTTGTCTGTGTGCTTAAGGTTGTTGTCCTGTTGGAAGGTGAACCTTCACCCCAGTCTGAGGTCCTGAGCACTCTGGAGCAGCTTTTCATCAAGGATCTCTATGTACTTTGCTCCCTTCATCTTTCCCTGGATCCTGACTAGTCTCCCAGTCCCTGCCGCTGAAAAACATTCCCACAACATGATGCTGCCACCACAATGCTTCACCGTAGGGATGGTGCCAGGTTTCCTCCATACGTGATGCTTGGCATTCAGGCTAAAGAGTAAAATCTTGGTTTTATCAGACCAGAGACGGTTGATTCTCATGGTCAGAGAGTCCTTTAGGTGGCTTTTGGCAAACTCCAAGCGGGCTGTCATGTGCCTTTTACTGAGGAGTGGCTTCCGTCTGGCCACTACCATAAGGGCTTTCATTTTTGTGGGTCAGCTAAGGAATATTGGTGTCTCTGATGGGTCTTTGACCTGGTTTGCTAACTACCTCTCTCAAAGAGTGCAGTGTATTAAGTCAGAACATCTGCTGTCTCAGCCACTGCCTGTCAGCAAGGGAGTACACCAAGGCTCTTCTCAATTTACATCAACAACATAGTAGGAAGCTCTCCCATCCATTTACAGTGCCTTGCGAAAGTATTCGGCCCCCTTGAACTTTGCGACCTTTAACCACATTTCAGGCTTCAAACATAAAGATATAAAACCGTATTTCAATCATGAAGTGGAACGACATTTATTGGATATTTCAAACTTTTTTAACAAATCAAAAACTGAAAAATTGGGCGTGCAAAATTATTCAGCCCCCTTAAGTTAATACTTTGTAGCGCCACCTTTAGCTGCGATTACAGCTGTAAGTCGCTTGGGGTATGTCTCTA
>NW_027258246.1:0-90572 GCF_045791955.1 Oncorhynchus clarkii lewisi | reverse complement strand
GCAGGGAAGCTTTATTCCCTTCAGTTACTATTTTGCATAAACCCTAGTCTAGTCTGCATACACACGTCAGAACTAAATATCAGTGTTATTCTCTTCCAGCTGTTCCCAAGAAGATCAGTAAAGCCAAGGAGAGTTCCCAGTAAGACTGAAGAGCCTCAGAACAGACCAGCAGCAGCAGCCATCACCAAGGACTCCTCCAGTGAAGAGCAGAGCAAGAAGACAGCCACGTCACTCATTCTCTTTGAGGAGGTGGATGTCGTCTTTGATGACGACTCTGGGTTCCTGGCTGCCATCAAAACGTTCATGACCACCACCAAGAGACCGGTGATCCTCACCACCAGTGGTGAGTGGGGGAGCAATCCACATTTCATGGTTGGAAGACTAAGTTGTGGTCCATGGTTGTAGGTTTGTACACTGTGTCAAATGAATAGCACAGACCAGAAGGTGACATGCACTGTGAGTTGAACCTGTTTCTCTCCTAGATCCCACCTTCAGTACCATGTTTGATGGCTACTTTGAGGAGATCCATTTCAAAACCCCCTCAGTGGTAAGAGAACCAATAAACTACAACCCTTTTTTTTTTTTTTTTGCTGGATGTTTTGTTGTCATGTACTCAACAGAGTAACGTTGGAGGTATATTTTAAGCATACTTTCTAGTTGCACAGGAAGAATGTTCATTTTATAATAGCAAACTTGTATTGTCATTTGCGTATGTTAGTGTGTAACTCCTTCATACAGGTGCATGAGTGTGTGTGGTTGTAACACCTCTCTTTCTCCTATACAGGTGAAGGTGGGGAGCTACCTGCAGCTGCTGTGCCTGGCTGAGAACATGCGTACGGACGCCCGCGACGTCTCCTCTCTGCTCCACCTGAACGGTTGTGACATCCGCCAGAGCCTTCTGCACCTGCAGTTCTGGAGCCGCTCCACAGGGGGGCGGAAGCTATCCCGTCCCCTCCCAGACTCAGCCCCCACAGGTGAGGACAGAGTAATGTTCACTAAATAACTGTATAAACAACATTGCCAATTAATACTGATGGTGATAAATTTTGTTTTTATGTTGCATATTCAGTGACACAACTCCAGCCAAAGACAGAGGAAACTGCAGGTGGCTCTGTGGTGAGTGAGGGGGTGACCCCAGCAGGACCCCTGCCCCCCTGTGACACAGGCTGCACAGAGAGCATGCTGGGGCTGCTGAACATAGAGCCAGAGAGGGAAATGCAGGATCTGTTCAAGGTTGGTTGTCAAAAGTCCATCTCTTTCCTCCTTGTTGTCTTAAGAGGACACTCGAGATCATTTTTGACCGGTCTCTTGTGGTATGATCTCACATAATTACAATCCCTATGTCAAACCACCTTCTCAGTCACTTTATTATCTGTAAGTTAGTGTGGAAGTATTGAAGGTTAACCACAATCTATTGTCTCCTCAGAGCCAGTCCACAGTGGAGCCAGGTTGCTGGGAGCTGCTGACCACCAGCAAGAGGAGAGGAATGGACCTGCTCTACTCCAACATGGAGGCCCTGCTTCCCCTACCCACCACACATTTCACTGTCACAACCCACAGGCGGCCACAGGAAGTGAGCAACCGGACACAGGAAGAGTCCAGCGCTGATCCACAGGAAGTAGCCACTAGTATGAATAGTATAAAGCCAGAGATTGATCCACCACTACCACTTCAGACTGAGGTTGATCCACTGCCCCACCCCAAGGTCCAGCAGGTGGCAGAGGGGTCAGAGACAGACGGGAGCCCGGTGAAGGTGTCCTCTAGAATGAAGAAGAAGAAGAAGCAGCTGGGTACCCGAGAGAACCTGGACCCCTTTCACTCAGACTCTGATTCCGACGACGCCTTCCTCTCCCTCCACACTAAACCACCTCCCAACCCCCCTCAGACACAGACGGAAGGGGAGGACAGTCAGGACGATTCTACCAGCAACAAGGTTGAACTAGAATCTGTGAAGGCCAGAGAGGAAGAGGTAAAGGAGAAGGCCCCTCCCCCTGTGAGGATGAGGGTGCCGCTCACCCCGGAGCAGAGGATGAAGAGTGAGCCTGTGTCCCACTGCCTGGGCTCTCTGGCAGAGTTCCTCGACCACATGTCCCTCCTGGACTCCTCCCTTTGCCGCCACACCTCACCTGTAGGTGGCGCCAGATACACACACAGGACATTCGGCCTGAGAGTCGAGATTAAAGACGGGATGAATGACGAGTCCGGGGAGGAGTGCCATGGAGGGAGCTGGGTAGAGGGGGAGAGAGCGGGGGAGATCCAGGCTGCTGTGGAGGCTCTGAGCTTCCAGAGGTGCAGGGCTGGGGTGGAGGAGGCGTGGGGTACAGCTCAGGGTCTAGAGGGGGAACTGGGGAAGGAGGCTGTGAACGAGCTCACACTCCCTGTGGCCCCGCACAGACGGGGCTTCAGACTCACCCAGGACAGCCCCTGTGAACCAAAGTGAGTCGTCTTGTCTGTTTGTCCTTCACTGTATGGCTTATAATGATCAGTTGACAGGGTATTGCTTACTGAGTTTATAATTTATATGTAAATTATTGTATTCATGTATTAATTCATTATTTGATCAGTGAGTAGAATTTTAGTATTCAACATCTCAAAGAAAAGTTTAATTTGGTAGATATATGTATTTATGTATTACGCCCCTTCATCAGAAGTCGTCACAAAGTGCATTTTAAGGAATCTAACCTATCCTGTTTGCTGCTGTTGTTCCTCCAGAGTTCTCCAGAAGAGGAGGGAGGTGATGGACATTCTACCCAGGCAAGTGGCAGGGACGCTGGGTAACAGACCTGCTGCAGCCCTGGACTTCCTTCCCTTCCTACGGACCATCTGCCGATCAGAGACGCTCAAGGAGCAGTTCAAGGTTAAACGCAGGTGAGAGGTCAGGGGTTATAGGTGCGGAGGTCAGGAGTAAGGTTAAATGGAGGTGAGAGGTTAAAGGTTGTGGATGTGGAAATCAGGATCAGAGTTAAACAGGGTTTTAGGGGGACACCCAGCTTTGAACCACCTCAAATCTGTCTCATTCTGTATAGATTGATATCTAGAGACCAAGCTGCTCTCCATTCAGTATAGATTGATATCTAGAGACCAAGCTGCTCTCCATTCAGTATAGATTGATATATAGAGACCAAGCTGCTCTCCATTCAGTATAGATTGATATCTAGAGACCAAACTGCTCTCCATTCAGTATAGATTGATATCTAGAGACCAAACTGCTCTCCATTCAGTATAGATTGATATCTAGAGACCAAGCTGCTCTCCATTCAGTATAGATTGATATCTAGAGACCAAACTGCTCTCCATTCAGTATAGATTGATATCTAGAGACCAAACTGCTCTCCATTCAGTATAGATTGATATCTAGAGACCAAGCTGCTCTCCATTCAGTATAGATTGATATCTAGAGACCAAGCTGCTCTCCATTCAGTATAGATTGATATCTAGAGACCAAACTGCTCTCCATTCAGTATAGATTGATATCTAGAGACCAAGCTGCTCTCCATTCAGTATAGATTGATATCTAGAGACCAAACTGCTCTCCATTCAGTATAGATTGATATCTAGAGACCAAGCTGCTCTCCATTCAGTATAGATTGATATCTAGAGACCAAGCTGCTCTCCATTCAGTATAGATTGATATCTAGAGACCAAGCTGCTCTCCATTCAGTATAGATTGATATCTAGAGACCAAGCTGCTCTCCATTCAGTATAGATTGATATCTAGAGACCAAGCTGCTCTCCATTCAGTATAGATTGATATCTAGAGACCAAGCTGCTCTCCATTCAGTATAGATTGATATCTAGACCAAGCTGCTCTCCAGACCAAGCTGCTCTCCATTCAGTATAGATTGATAATTACATACTTTTTAGTTTTTGTCTCTCCATTCAGTATAGATTGATATATAGAGACCAAGCTGCTCTCCATTCAGTATAGATTGATATATAGAGACCAAGCTGCTCTCCATTCAGTATAGATTGATATATAGAGACCAAGCTGCTCTCCATTCAGTATAGATTGATATATAGAGACCAAGCTGCTCTCCATTCAGTATAGATTGATATATAGAGACCAAGCTGCTCTCCATTCAGTATAGATTGATATATAGAGACCAAGCTGCTCTCCATTCAGTATAGATTGATAATTACATACTTTTTAGTTTTTGTCTGTATACTGTGTACAAGACAGCCTAACCAATACTATTAAATCATTGATATTTATACAATGCCTTTGGGAAGGTATTCAGACACCTTGACTTTTCCCACATTTTGTTAGGTTACAGCCTTATTCTAAAATGTATGAAAAAATATTTTCCCCTCATCAATCTACACACAATACCCCATAATGATCAAGCAAAACATTTTGTTTTACAAATGTATACAAATAAATACACCTTTACATAAGTATTCAGACCCTTCACTCAGTACCTTGTTCAATAACCTTATGGCAGAGATTACAGCCTCAGGTCTTCTTGGGTATGACACTATATGCTTGGCACACCTGTGTTTGGGGAGTTTCTCCCATTTCTTCTCTGCAGATCCTCTCAAGCTTTGTCAGGTTGGATGGGGAGTGTTCCTGCACAGCTATTTTCAGGTCTCTCCAGAGATGTTCGATCGGGTTCAAGTCTGGGCTCTGGCTGGGCCACTCAAGGACATTCAGAGACTTGTCCTGAAGCCACTCTTGCATTGTCTTGGCTGGATGCTTAGGGTTGTTGTCCTGTTGAAAGGTGAACCTTCGCCACAGTCTGAGGTCATGAGCGCTCTGGAGCAGGTTTTCATCAAGGATCTCTCTCTGTTTTTTGCTCCGTTCATCTTTGCCTTGATCCTGACTAGTCTCCCAGTCCCTGCCGGTGAAAAACATCTCCACAGCATGATGCTGCTGCCACCATGCTTCACCGTAGGGATGGTGCCAGGTTTCCTCCAGACGCTTGGCATTCAGGCCAAAGAGTTCAATCTTGGTTTCATCAGACCAGAGAATCTTGTCTCATGGTGTGAGAGTCTATTAGAAGCTTTTGGCAAACTCATAGCAGGCCGTCGTGTGCCTTTTTACTGAGGAGTGGCTTCAGTCTGGCCACTCTACCATAACGAATTGGATATTTGTTTTTTGCTTATCACACCCCTGAGGGTGGGGTTGGAGCCAGGGATCAGCCATTATTGACGGTGATGCATGTTTCCATCCTCACTTCTGTTTCATACCCTAGGCTGTGGGTCTGAGGTATGTTTCAGAATGACAGTAGTTATTTTAATCTAGTTGTTAGTTAATTCCATAGAAACCCACAGGTCAGTGAGGTCACTTATCTTCATGCTCACTCAAAGAATTGGAAGCTTTCCCATTAGATCTAGATTCCTGAGAACAACTCCAGCTGCTGTCGCACACTTCAAAATAATTTATCCAGATACCTTGACAAAATACTGTAATCATTTAGTTTGAGATGGATGATAGATGGACAGATGTAGTCTCAACAAGAAAGGTTGTGTGCTTTGGGTTTGCTATTGTACCCGGTGGCACCGCTTACGTGTAGTTTAAGCTGAGGGTGGAAATGGGTAGAAGGATATCTGTTTGGGGCTCCCGAGTGGCGCAGCGGTCTAAGGCACTGCATCTCAGTGGAAGAGTTGTCACTACAATCCCTGGTTCAAATCCAGGCCGTATCACATCTGGCCGTGATTGGGAGTCCCACAATTGGCCCAGCATCGTCCGGGGTAGGCCGTCATTGTAAATAAGAATTTCTTCTTAACGGACTTGTCTAGTTAAATTAAAATAAAATAAAATTTAAGTAAAATGTTAGTCTATGTGGTGGGTTAGTGCATTTCTAATCACCCCCAGAATGGCTTTCTCTGTAGCTCGTGTCGATAAGTCTGTGGTGTGAGGTTGTGTATAGGATAAATATACAGTTGAAGTCGGACATTTACATACACTTAGGTTGGAGTCAATAAAACTTGTTTTTAAACCACTCCACAAATGTCTTGTTAACAAACTATAGTTTTGGCAAGTTGGTTAGGACATCTACTTTGTGCATGACACAAGTAATTTTTCCAATAATTGTTTACATACAGATTATTTCACTTATAATTCACTGTATCATAATTCCAGTGGGTCAGAAGTTTACATACACTAAGTTGACTGTGCCTTTAAACAGCTTGGAAAATTCCCAAAAATGATGTCATGGCTTTAGAAGCTTCTGATAGGCTAATTGACGTCATTTGAGTCAATTTGAGGTTTTCCTGTGGATGTATTTCAAGGCCTACCTTCAAACTCAGTGCCTCTTTGCTTGACATCATGGGAAAATCAAAAGAAATCAAACAAAAAATTGGAGACCTCCAAGTCTGGTTCATCCTTGGGAGCAATTTCCAAATGCCTGAAGGTACCACGTTCATCTGTACAAACAATAGTACGCAAGTATAAACACCATGGGACCACGCCGCCGTCATACCGCTCAGGAAGGAGATGCGTTCTGTCTCCTAGAGATGAATGTACTTTGGTGCAAAAAGTGCAAATCAATCCCAGAACAACAGCAAAGGACCTTGTGAAGATGCTGGAGGAAACAGGTACAAAAGTATCCACAGTAAAACGAGTCCTATATCAACATAACCTGAAAGGCCGCTCAGCGACTGCACATGGGGACAAAGATGGTACTTTTTGGAGAAATGTCCTCTGGTCTGATGAAACAAAAATAGAACTGTTTGACCATAATGACCATTTAAGTTTGGAGGAAAAAGGGGGAGGTTTGCAAGCCGAAGAACACCATCCCAACCGTGATGCACGGGGGTGGCACCATCATGTTGTGGGGGTGCTTTGATGCAAGAGGGACTGGTGCACTTCACAAAATAGATGGCATCATGAGGCAGGAAAATTATGTGGATATATTGAAGCAACATCTCAAGACATCTGTCAGGAAGTTAAAGCTTGGTCGCAAATGGGTCTTCCAAATGAACAATGACCCCAAACATAGTTCCAAAGATATGACAAAATGGCTTAAGGACAACAAAGTAAAGGTATTGGAGTGGCCATCACAAAGTCCTGAACTCAATCCCATAGAAAATGTGTGGGCAGAACTGAAAAAGCGTGCGAGCAAGGAGGCCTACAAACCTGACTCAGTTACACCAGCTCTGTCAGGAGGAATGGGCCAAAATTCACCCAACTTATTGTGGGAAGCTTGTGGAAGGCTACCTGAAACGTTTGACCCAAGTTAAACAATTTAAAGGCAATGCTACCAAATACTAATTGAGTGTATGTAAACTTCTGACCCAATGGGAATGTAATGAAAGAAATAAAAGCTGAAATAAATCATTATCTTTTCTATTGTTCTGACATTTCACATTCTTAAAATAATGTGGTGATCCTAACTGACCTACGACAGAGAATTTTTACTAGGATTAAATGTCAGGAATTGTGAAACTGAGTTTAAATGTATTTGGCTAAAGTGTATGTAAACGTCTGACTTCAACTGTATACGCATTTACATCACTTTTTAGTAATTTAGCAGATGCTCTTATCCAGATGGATTTACAGTTGGTAATGTATTCTAGTAACCCTGTGTGCTGCACTGAAGGCCATTTAGGAACATGCTACAGTATGCCAGTATGCCAGCTACAGTATGTCACTTATCTAAACAATTTGACTAAAGTTTGAAAATGTCTTTCTCCCCCCCACATTAGGTTCCTCCACTACCTGGATGCCATTCACCTGGGCCTTCCCAAGAACACTCTGCAATACCTAGCAGAGGACTTCCCTTGAACTAGAGAGAAGTGCACTGGTGTTTCTCAAATAGGGGGTTTAAGGACATTCAGGTCGCCCAATTTGAGGCTTGATGACCGTATGAAAGCAATCCATTAGGTACCGAATGGAAGAAATCTGACACAAGGACGGACTGACTACCTGAGAGTGTCGAATTAGAAGGCTAGTTTTTTCTCTTATGCCATTGCAGAACGTTTTGCTACGGTGTGCCCTAATGAATATGACCCCTCAAATTGCTACTAAAAGTCAATGACCAGAAATCTGCGGATCAATTCCCTCTTGGGACCTGGAGTGAGGTTCATTATGGATCCCTTTGAAGAGTGCTGAAACACTATTCACCTCTTCAATATGTATTTGTACTGTAATATAAAAATGGGAGTGTGTAAATGTGTATCAGTACATTTTATAGTTGTGGCTTTAACGAAGATGTGCCTGTTTTTGTATTCTGCTGTGCATTTGGCAAAGTGTTTCATGAACTAATAAATTCAAATGTTATATGCTGAGAGATCATTTGTAAGATTTGAATAACATACTTGTAGAAATTGTCAGTTTAAAAGGCTGTTTTTGTTGTCAAACTACACAATATTAACACAATCCTGTTCAAGCACTTCATATCACTTTTTTACTGTTCATATAATATAAATCCCACACACTTTACTAGTCCAAAGTGTTATTCTCTCATGAAATACAATGGCTTCATTATCTAATTGCAGGGAAGGATCAGTGATGTGTATATGTAAATCATTGGGTAGGATGTCTTTTTAAATATATCAACATTAATCAAGTCGGGTTAGATTGAGCACAACACAATCTAATGTAACAGAAGTGATTATGAAATATTTTTGTATTGTTTACATCTTTTGGTAAATTAATGTAATAAAACTTGGAAATAAAAAAGGACACGTGTAACAAGCCGCAGACGCTGCGTATCAAACAAAACCACACGCGTCATGTTTTCATTTCTGTAGTGGGAGGTTACAAAATAAAAATCACAAGCATTTTACGTTCGTCGTGGTCTTATGTACTGTAACACGTTCCAGTTTTCGTCCAAACTCACAGAAACGTCAACATTTGTATTTCGTTACGTAAATGGCTAATTACAACACTCATATTTAACCAAAATATTTCCTACATTCGATACAGATTTATATTCGCAAAATAATGGCAAACAAAGACAGAAACAAAACGATTTTGCTGGAATTGGGGAAACTGCCAGAAAACAACCAATGCGCAGACTGTAGCGCGCCGGGTGAGTGACAATGTAGTTCCATTTAAATCCTAGCCAATTCAAGAGTTCGGGATGAAGTTGCCAAGTGTACTATTTCTTCACATTAAATAATTCAGCCCATGTTCTGACTTGTATGTGTGTGGTGTGTTAAATAGTCATGTATAGGGTAAATGCTTGTGTGTGTCATGTAGACATCGCTTTCTCACTACTCAACAATAACTTCTACCTACAAGGCTTGCCCGCTCATTAGGCGACCGCTTATGGCGGAAGATTGAAGAGGGTGTCATTTTCTGCGCTAAACTGACCAAGACGCACCTCCAACCTCACGTAATTCTAGCCCCAAAACAATGTCAATTTCTCTCAACCAGTGTCATATGGGCTTTTTAGGTGAGCGCTGATGCCGCCCTGTGATAAGCAGTGCCCACTTTGTTATAGGCAGGGGCGCAAAATATTTAGCTTGTCTATTCCCAGCGCGCCTTTCTGGGGTGCTGTTGGAGAGACTGCCATACTCCACCAACTTTCCGTCCAAAAAAATGATTAACATAAATCATATAGCAGATATCGTAGCGTATATGGTATGTGACCTTTTCTGTAGCCCACAGGTAGGAGATAAAAGCTATGACAATGTAGTGTGAGACATCATGCAGGTTTTTCCGATCAAATAGCCTAACTAAATGACGCCCAATCAAATAAAAAAATGTGCTGACATGTTAACCAACAACGTATTAGGTGCGTTCGTAAATTCACTCTGGCGATCTACTCCCATTTCAGAGCACTCTCGTCTGTGTGTCAGAGCGCAGAGTAACATGCATTTTCCAACGCGCAACACACGTTGAATATGACAGTTGTCAGTAAACGTTGGCAAAAACAAGTTATTAAATTGTTGCCAGCAGCACAGTTAGTCGCCAACGCTCTAGATAACATGAAAACAGCCTTACAATTGCCAGAATGAGGTGTTCTCTCATTTGTCTGGAAGTGGCTAGCTAGCCAAGTTAGCTTGAGTTATGAGGTCAGAACGCTCGGATCAACCCTACTCCTCAGCCAGTGCTCTCCGGGAGCGAAACGCTCTGAATTTATGAACAGACAATCTGACAATGCTTTGAATTTACGAACGCCCAGAGTGCACTCTGGCACTCCAAAGTTAATTTATGAACACACCGTTGTAATGCGCTTACACATTCGAGCGTCTCTCAGCCTATGTTATGCAAATTAGTTACTGTATGTGATGATGACGCTGGGGCATGCTGAGGGAGAGTTTTTCGAGAGGCGCTTGTGTGTTTCCGGTTAGTGCTTGGGTGCACTGTGTTCATCCAAGTAAATTACAATTTGATCATTTTATGGGAAATAATCGTACTCGAATGTTTGTGAGTCAACAAACTACATGTGAGTTTCGGTGGCCTTACAGGCTCATTACAATATCCTAAAAAAAGGACCGGTCAAATTAAAATGGGAAATATGGAATGGATAATCAGGCTACAACTGCTGTCCAGGACTTTCACCATAGGAGCTAAATTGTCATGATCTGTGGTTTCAAGTTTGTTTTTGATGAGCTGATCATAGTGAAAAATAAAATACTTCTGCATTTCCTGCTGTGTAAACCAGTGGAGGCTGCTGAGGGGAGGACGACTCACAATAATGGCTGGAATGGAGCAAATGGAATGGCATGGCATCAAACACATGGAAACCGTGTGTTTGTTGTATTTGATACCATTCCACCTATTTCGCTCCAACCGTTACCACAACCCCATCCTCCCCAATTAAGGTGCCACCAACCTCCTGTGGTGTAAACACATTGCAAATAGGCTCAGGATATCTCCTGATAACGTTAGGTAGCTGATATTTAGAGCTTAAATAGCCTAATTGATTAGTCACAGGAATCAGGACTAATAAAGCAAATGCAACAGCCTGTTTTACAAATGGTGGGCCTAACACATGGATGGGCATTCATAAAATTACGTTGCAGGTGGACAGGGTAGGCAACACCCCAGTAAGCACGGACCAGCAGTTGTTTTTTGGTGCAGTCCAGCCCGGCCTTGATTTCCACGGACGTTGGTTTTTGATCTGGCCTGGATAAGCGTTGATTTGGCCCAAACATAGACATCTATAAATGATGTTGACATAGTGGCAGGGTAGCCTAGTGCTTGGAGCGTTGGACTAGTAACTGAAAGGTTGCAAGTTCAAATCCCCGAGCTGACAAGGTACAAATCTGTTGTTCTGCCCCTTTTCAACTTTAATTCCGAACGGAAAATGAACCTGATTTCAAATGTCCGGAAAATACGTGTTTTCAACTTCTGGGAAAATATATATTTTTAACATTAATTCAGAACCAAAATGGAACCGGATTTCAATGTCCGGACAATACGTCTTTTCATCTTTCATTCAGAACCTAACTTCAACGTCTGGACAATACGTCTTTTCATCTTTCATTCAGAACCTAACTTCAACATCTGGAAAATACGTATTTTCAACATCAGTTTGCTTACTGGTACTATTTTTAGTTTTACAGGGGCAGTGATATTTTTGTCTTGCCTAGGTGACAGAATAACCAGGACTGGCCTGAGCACCATTTGACTATTTTGAAAGATATCTGTGATTTTCAGTGCTGAGTGACACCACACAGAGATGGTCATTCATTCTTTGATCTGTTTTTCCATGAGTTTTGAGTGATCTTGAGTCTTGTCTCTTTCTGGTGATCCTCCCGTCCTCTGCATACACTGTATAGATCCTGACTGGGCGTCCTATAAGCTGGGTGTATTTGTGTGTCTGAACTGCTCTGGAGTGCACCGCAACCTGTCCAACATCAGCCGCGTTAAATCTATACGGCTCGACTTCTGGGATGACGAGCTAGTGAAGGTAATGAATGGATCTCTTACAGCAGGGGTCAACACCAACCCTGGTTCTGGAGATCTTACAGGGTGTTCAGGTGTCTCGTTCCAGCCCAACACTAACCAGATCAATCCATCAACAAATGATCATTAACTTTGTGCTGGGGTGGAATAAAAGCCTTCACAACCAGTATCTCTTCAAGACCAGGTTTTGTGACCACTACATGTCAATTTCACTCCTGGTTCTCATCTTGGAGGACCACTTTGGGTACTGGTTTGGTTTGCAATCTTAATCAATACAATGTATTTATGTCCTCTGTCAATTTCCTTCTTTTGGGGTGTTTGTTTGGGTACAAAGTTCATGAAAACCAATGGAAATGCCACAGGCAGAGCCATCTATGAGAAAGCAGTCCCAGCATTCTACTACCGGCCCCAGCAAGAAGACTGTGCGTAAGTATTGCCATCCCAGGTAATTTCACTACTTCACTGACAAGTGCTCTTGGCACTGGGCACTCGTTTTTGTACAAACGAATGGCAGGATTTAGGGAAGTTGAAGGATGCTGACTTTGCGCATCAATGTAGGAAGGGAAAGGAAAGGATTGTATTGTTTAAAAAAATAAAGAAGTGGAACTTCTGACAATGGAATTATAAATAATTTAACCAGTCAGTCCATTGTTGTCTCTCCCTCCCAATGAAAAATTATTTGTCTTTTGAAGGTTTAAGAAAAACAAATGCAATGGACAATACTTAGGGTTTCTATTCACCCTGTCTAAAACAATGCAGGAGAAACTGTGGACTCAAGGATCCGATAAGCCTGTGAAACTGTAGAACATTTAATCCTTTTTACCCCCAGCGTCTTAAGGGAGCAGTGGATAAGAGCAAAATATGAGAGGATGGAATTTACCGGCGAGACAAAGTATCCCCCACTGGCCTACACAACAGGTGAACTGGCTTTACTGCTTGTCTGTGGACGTTCAAATCACATGTTATAACACAGAGAACCCCTGCCATTTCTTCTATATTTCTGTATTATTTTAATTGTGGTCTTCTGTAGCTCAGTTGGTAGAACATGGCTCTTGAAACGCCAGGATAGTAGGTTTGATTCCCAGGGCCACCTCTACATGACAAATGTATGCGTGCATGATTGTAGGTCGGTTTGGATAAAAGCGTTTGCTAAATGACATACATTGAAATATTGTCCACAGTGAGGCATTTTGCAAGGTCAATGTAGTTTGTTCATCGTACACTGACAAGAAAAACCTATTCTTGTCACACTGACACTTCTGTGGACCTACAGCAGAGCATCGTTCACTTGAGTGAAAACCACACACAGACACATGAAAGGCATACCCACATGTATTGATGAGTTACGGAGACGTAACAAAGTACACTTCTTTGGGTCCATTCCAGGTTTCTATGAAGGGATGCTGTGGAAGAAGGGGAAGGAGAAGGGACAGTTTCAGAGAAGGAAGTTTGTTCTGTCTGAGAAGGAATTCACCCTGGTTTACTTCAACAAGGAGGATGTAAGTGTGAGGTCATTGACATGCTGGGTAGCTTTTCTGCACGGCCAAATTTCTAAACTGTTAATGGTCACATACAGTGCCTTGCGAAAGTATTCGGCCCCCTTGAACTTTGCGACCTTTTGCCACATTTCAGGCTTCAAACATAAAGATATAAAACTGTATTTTTTTGTGAAGAATCAACAACAAGTGGGACACAATCATGAAGTGGAACGACATTTATTGGATATTTTTCCACCTTTTTTAACAAATCAAAAACTGAAAAATTGGGCGTGCAAAATTATTCAGCCCCTTTACTTTCAGTGCAGCAAACTCTCTCCAGAAGTTCAGTGAGGATCTCTGAATGATCCAATGTTGACCTAAATGACTAATGATGATAAATACAATCCACCTGTGTGTAATCATGTCTCCGTATAAATGCACCTGCACTATGATAGTCTCAGAGGTCCGCTAAAAGCGCAGAGAGCATCATGAAGAACAAGGAACACACCAGGCAAGTCCGAGATACTGTTGTGAAGAAGTTTAAAGCCGGATTTGGATACAAAAATATTTCCCAAGCTTTAAACATCCCAAGGAGCACTGTGCAAGCGATAATATTGAAATGGAAGGAGTATCAGACCACTGCAAATCTACCAAGACCTGGCCGTCCCTCTAAACTTTCAGCTCATACAAGGAGAAGACTGATCAGAGATGCAGCCAAGAGGCCCATGATCACTCTGGATGAATTGCAGAGATCTACAGCTGAGGTGGGAGACTCTGTCCATAGGACAACAATCAGTCGTATATTGCACAAATCTGGCCTTTATGGAAGAGTGGCAAGAAGAAAGCCATTTCTTAAAGATATCCATAAAAAGTGTTGTTTAAAGTTTGCCACAAGCCACCTGGGAGACACGCCAAACATGTGGAAGAAGGTGCTCTGGTCAGATGAAACCAAAATTGAACTTTTTGGCAACAATGCAAAACATTATGTTTGGCGTAAAAGCAACACAGCTCATCACCCTGAACACACCATCCCCACTGTCAAACATGGTGGTGGCAGCATCATGGTTTGGGCCTACTTTTCTTCAGCAGGGACAGGGAAGATGGTTAAAATTGACGGGAAGATGGATGGAGCCAAATACAGGACCATTCTGGAAGAAAACCTGATGGAGTCTGCAAAAGACCTGAGACTGGGACGGAGATTTGTCTTCCAACAAGACAATGATCCAAAACATAAAGCAAAATCTACAATGGAATGGTTCAAAACTAAACATATCCAGGTGTTAGAATGGCCAAGTCAAAGTCCAGACCTGAATCCAATTGAGAATCTGTGGAAAGAACTGAAAACTGCTGTTCACAAATGCTCTCCATCCAACCTCACTGAGCTCGAGCTGTTTTGCAAGGAGGAATGGGAAAAAATGTCAGTCTCTCGATGTGCAAAACTGATAGAGACATACCCCAAGCGACTTACAGCTGTAATCGCAGCAAAAGGTGGCGCTACAAAGTATTAACTTAAGGGGGCTGAATAATTTTGCACGCCCAATTTTTCAGTTTTTGATTTGTTAAAAAAGTTTGAAATATCCAATAAATGTCGTTCCACTTCATGATTGTGTCCCACTTGTTGTTGATTCTTCACAAAAAAATACAGTTTTATATCTTTATGTTTGAAGCCTGAAATGTGGCAAAAGGTCGCAAAGTTCAAGGGGGCCGAATACTTTCGCAAGGCACTGTACTTTGAACGTGTGACTACTGAAAGGTGAAAAGAGTGCAGTGCCTGTCGTGGTCATTTCCTGTATTACTAAACATTGAGAGAGCAAACCACACACAAGTCAGAGTATGTTATAAAGTCCATATTTAATGATATATGAGCTTCCCTGTGACTCTCAGATCAATTCAGTGTCTATAAATGAATTCTCTGAGAGTGCTTACAAAACAGTTCTTAGTATCAATTATAGCCAAGACACACCCATCTCAACTCACATGACAAATAACAGATCTTAGGAACATTACACAAATAAGATTTTACTTGAAAGAGGAGTATCCCATAGGTAGATAGCATTAGCTATACATTATTGTTCAGTTTGGTCTCCTAAATAAAGTTCCTATCTCGTTCTTGGTACCACTTAGGACCAAAACATTACCTCATCCAATGGCATTTATCAATTGTCAATTCTAGATACTCCCATCTCAAATACACCCCCTCCTGGACATGTGTCTACTGAAAGGTGAAAAGAGTTCAGTGTCATAGCTCTGCTAATATTTACAGGGGTTCACTTGTGAATCATCTTAACATAATTTGACTATGACATATGTTCAGTTTTCTCTCAAGTCAGGCTTACAAATAGTTAAGCCACATTGTTGAATTTTCACTGGGCTTGCATTGTACACATCATCACTCTGCGCCCTCAGCCGTCCAAAGGGCCCAAAGCGCTCATCTCCATCAAAGATGTGAATGTGACCTTTCAACCTGAGAAAATTGGTCACGCCCATGGTCTGCAGATTACCTACCAGAAAGACAGCCACACCAGAAGTATTTTTGTCTACCACGGAAGTGGAGAGGTGGGCATTTTTCTCTGTATTTCGCTCTTTATTATAGAAGAGTAGCTTTTGTATAGCCTGGTGATCAAAGATCTGTCACTGTGTTTTATACAACTGCCATATGTTTGTTATGAAAGTGAAAAGTACAGAGGAGTTGGATAAATCACAAACTGATCTCCTGGTACTACCAGTTGAGATAAGAGAAAGACGTTTGCCGTCACATGGCCTCATCCAAAACACGAGGAAGTGGATAAGTGAGCAAGAAGCCATGCTAAAATATTTACAACTTTGCAAAACAAGCTTTGTTAGTATTTTTGTCTGAGATCTTTGTTGATCTGCTTGTATTCACAGTTGGTTGGAGATAGTTTTTATGGCATCCCCCTGTAGCAGATTATGCTGTATATCAGTGTGTAAAGCTTACTAGTCTTCCCTGCTCAGGAGATTGTCAACTGGTTCAATGCCATTCGAGCTGCTCGCTTTGCCTACCTGAAAACAGCATACCCCACAGGAAGTGATAAAGAAGTAAGTGTTTGTTAGACTATATTTCAGTAAAGTTCTCTCTGGTATATGCCCTTCTTTTCAACCATGTTTGTACCGGCACAGTATCTCTATTTCCGTCAAATCAGAGGCTACCAATGTCTCCCCCACATGAATTTGGTATTTTTATTGTCCCCTGTAGACCATTCACTTTAGGGTGTAAATATACTATAAATTCCATTATTATACTTATGATAAAATGTCTATTATATTCTACTGAGCCATTTACTTTATGTTGTTATTCTTATTGTTGTTGCATTGTCGAGAAAGAACTTGCAAGTAAGCATTTCATTGGACGGTCTATACCACGTGTATCCTGTACATACGACTAATAAAACGTGAAACTATAGGGTTTTGTTATGCCGTGTGAAGACAGACTTCAATGAATCAATGCATTAGAGGAAGTTCAACACGTTTCAATTTTGAGAGGGTGTCACAAGATAGTATTTCCAGTAACTATTGGTTTGGTTTTATGTTGCAGAATACCAGTACATTTAGATGTAAATATTTCCTAAAGAACAGACAGTGGTTCCTAGTGCCTAAGCACATATTCAGCAACCATAGCAATCAATAACTACTGTTGCAATTAGCAATAAATGAATTGATGCTTATAAATACTTCTACTGTATTCCTCTTCATTATGTGTATTCTGACAGTTGAGGACTAGAATTACCAGAAACTACCTCAAAGAAGGATACATGGAGAAGACAGGTCCTATGGTAGGTAGTTACTTTGTGATTATCATACTAAATAATGACATTGGATAGAAGAAACGTAAAGTGACCTGGTTGTTACAATGTAATCGCATTATGAACACTGTGACAATAAAGTGTATTTGTTGGGAAGCAAAAGGAGACGTTCAAAAAGAGATGGTTCATCTTGGACTCCCAAGACAGGAAGCTCCTTTACTTCAAAAGCCAGCTGGTAAGAAAGGAGTTCACCTCCTCATTATCTCAAAACGGTGTGTGTGTGTGTGTGTGTGTGTGTGTGTGTGTATTCGCTGTGTACCTGTGTGTATCCCTCGAATCCTAATCTCTACACTATCAACATGTTGTGTGTGTCTGTTTACTACAGGATGCTGAGGAGCTGGGAGTTGTGTTCATCGGCACAGAGACCAATGGTTACTCAGTGAGCGAGTGCATTCCCAAAAGGACCAGAGGCAACCGGTGGAGGTGTGGAGTCACAGTGGACACGCCGGACCGCCAGTTTGTCTTCATGTGTGAGCAGGAGAGGGAACAGAGAGAGTGGGTGGAGGCCCTCAGAGAGGTCATCTCTAAACCCATGCAGCCCCAGGACTACACCAGTAAGAGCCATGTCACCAGTATTCACACCACAGGAGACTCCTGAGGGGAGGATGGCTCATAATAATGGGCAGAACGGAGCGGATGGAATGGCATCAAACACATGGAAACCATGTGTTTGATGTATTTGATACCATGCCACTGATTCCGCTCCAGCCTATTCCACGAGCCCGTCCTCCCAAATGAAGGTGCCACAAACCCCCTGACACACACACATACACACTATGCACGTACTGTACATAGTATATATTCATACACCATATGGTGAATAACCTAATATACGCTTTTCTGGCTTGTCTTGTTTCAGCTGAAGCCAACATCCGAGGGAAGAGTTGACTTTAGAGAGAGAGCCGAGGGAAGAGTTGACTTTCGAGAGAGCACTGACTTTCGAGAGAGATTCCACCAACATTGGCTGCAAAACCCACTCTGAAGACTCATCTACACTGAACAAATACATAAACACAACATGCAACAATTTCAAAGATTTTACTGAGTTACAGTTTAAATAAGGAAATCAGTCTGTTGAAATAAATTAATTCTGACCTAATCTATGGATTTCACAACTGGGAATACAAATATGCATCTATTGGTCACAGATACAGAAAACCAGTTAGTATCTGGTGTGACCACTATATGCCTCATGCAGCGTGACACATCCTCTTCGCAAGTTGATCAGGCTGTTGATTGTGGCATGTGGAATGTTGTCCCACTGCTGTTCAATAGTTGCTGGATACTGGCGGGAACTGGAACACGCTGTCGATCCAGAGCAATCCCAAACATGCTCAATTAGTGACATGGTTGGTGAGTATGCAAGCCATGGAAGAACTGTGATTTTTTTGGATTCCAGGAATTGTGTACAGATCCTTGCGACATGAGGCCGTCCATAATCAGGCTGAAACTTAAGGTGATGGCGGCTGATGAATGGCACGACAATGGTCACGACAGGATCTCGTCACGGAGTCTCTATGGAGTCAAATTGCCATCAATAAAATGCAATTGTGTTCATTTTCCGTAGCTTTATGCCTTCCCAAATCATAACCCCACCGCCATGATGGGGCACTCTATTCACAACGTTGAGCTTCCCTGAGACCGTTTCTGGCAAGTTTGTGCCGAAATTCTTCAGTTTTGCAAACCCACAGTTTCATCAGCTATCCGGGTGGGGATGGGCTCAGATGATCCCCCAGATGAAGAAGCAGAATGTGGTGGTCCTAACATTTTAGAGAAATACATTTTTTGGTGCATCTGGAACATTTCTGGGATCTTTTATTTCAGCTCATGCAACATGGGACCAACACTTTACATGTTGTGTTTCTATTTTTGTTCAGTATATAAGAAAACTTCCAGTATCACTGCATTGAATGTATCCCCCTTAGTGACAGCAGGCCTCTAAATATATTACTTCTTGGAGGACAATGTCTAGGACTGTGGGTTGTTTATTTACAATGCAGATACATGGTTCTACTGGAATTATTGAAAAATGAATTGGGGCAGTACTGTCTCACCACAAATGATGGACAAATACTAGATGCCTTGCTCGGCATGGAAGGTAAAATTGTTATTCTCAAACCTTACCTATTAAAATGGCAGAGTTGTGTGTCCCGTTTTATGTGAGTTGTGTGCACTTGTTTTATGTGTGAAACCAGGTAAATTCTGTTGCTATGAGAAAGTAAACGTGTACGTGTGTGAGTGTGCGTACATGTTATAAAATTAATATCAACTGGAATAATATCTAATACCAACTGTGATAATATAACAACTATGTATTAGAAGGGTATGTTTTTAGCCCTTTCCTTTCACAAAGGGTATGCCATACCCTCACATACCCCCTCAATTCGAGCCCTCAGCGTCTTCTGAGTTGAGAGCAATTGAATCCCTGCCTCCTTTATCATTTCACAATACAATCAAATCAAGCCACTACATTTGAATTCCAAGCCAATGTCACCACATGAGCGCTAGAGGGTAGCAGATGCGTTGTCTAGTATGTTTCGACAGCGTTTGTCTGCTACTGCTTGCCGTAGTTGCCGGGTATTGGAGGTCAGCTGGAGGAGGCGTGCGTCTGAAATATTTCGTGCAAAATGTCATGAAAGTACAGAAAATAAAGGAATATAGCGTTTTAAACAATTATGTAATTTACAAAAATGTGTATCGCTGTTGAGCGTGGAACTTCAATTGTACAAGAAGCGAGAGAAAATATAACAAATTAACGGATAAATTCCTCCGTCCGTTTTGTCCTACAAAGAAATAGGCGCCGACCACAGTTTGACAGCGCAGTCTAAACTGCGCAGGCCTGGCATTAGATAAACTGCTGTAGGGCGGCATCAAAGAATATATGATATTTATGAAAGAACAAAGACTTTTGATTTGTGAATTAAAAAAACAGTTGCAAATATGAGGAAGGACGTGAGGATATTACTCGTGGGGGAACGTAAGTGGCTGATTCATTAAATATAGCTGGCGCTTGATGCCTACACAGTAATTAGCTAGCATGCTAGCTAGCTTAACTCCGCGAATACATTCAATTAATCAAAATACAGGGTATATACGAATGTACACCTAGGTTGTGTTTTGTACTTGTATGACCGCACAACTAAGAATACCATTGCATCGAACTGATTCATTGACATTGTGAAGAAGTTAAGCCAACAACATACCTCGCTAACTAGCAAATGCCGCAGTCAAATGTGAATGGCTAGTTAATAAAGACTGTTGGGTCGTTCACTTAGTAATACGCACACAGTAGCTGTAGTTATTTAAAGTATGTTTGGTGTAACTTCTAGCCACAGTAATTAACTAGTTAGCTTGTAATGTAGGTTAGGATCGTATCAATAGAACACTCACTCAACCTTGCACGCGCTTTGCACTATCGATCTGTCCTCGTGCACACTGTCAGCTTGACATTCCATGGAACCAGTAGAAATCATGTTCTGCTCAGATTTGTGTATTTTAGCCATTTGGCCACATTGCAACTTTTGGCCTCCACAATACACTTCTCCCAAATCCCCATTGCCACATCTAGTGCACTTTGCAAATTAGGGCCCTATTTAATTTACATTCATCTTCTCCCATATCCACAATGCATATATTTTTAAGCTATGTCATTGACATTTTTTTTGAGAGCGACTATTGTCAATGATCACATTGGTAAACTGGGTAGAATGTGATAGAACTGAGACCTTTAAAGGAACTTGTGACAACATGCTGGTTGTCCTCCTTTCTGCCCTGTGTTCTTCACTCACATCTGTTTATCAGATGCAACTGGCTGGCTGACCTACATTGACACATTCTCTTTGGCGTTGCTGACAGGTCCCTTGAGAGGGCAGCCAAAACCGTATGTGTGTATGCTAACGTTGGTGATATCACTCAGCAACCAAGGATGCATTTACACAGACAGCCCACTACTGATCTTTTTCACAATTACTGGAAAAGGAGCTGAACTGTTTGGTCAAAAGACCAAGTAGTAGTCTAAAAGGATCAGAATTGGGCAGCCAGACTGTAAACACAGCTCAAGTGTCCATAGATACAAGTCCTTTCCATGCACCTGCAGAGGCTGCCCCTGTTCTTGAACTTGGTGAACTGTCCTACCGCCCTTGAAGCAGGAGCCCATTCACTGATCTGACTCAACATAATAAGCTACTGCAGGCTAATTGAACCCGGCTTGATAAAACCCCTCCATTGGCGTTAGATCAATGGTTATGGTAGGAAAAAAGGATGCATGTTGAAACGTATCAGAACTGCAACTCTCTGTGCAGTATCTGCAGCCCTGTGTCCTCTGGCTGTGCACCATATCAGAACTGCAACTCTCTGTGCAGTATCTGCAGCCCTGTGTCCTCTGGCTGTGCTCTATGGTGCTGGATTCAATCAAGTCATGGAATTTAATAAGACACTCCAACACTTAACTAGTCCCTGTTCATGCTTGCCAGCTGCTCTTATCTTCACACTTCAGTCACTCAACACATCAGTCTAACAGTCTGTAATGTATGCAGAGCCGTAGCCGACACAATCTCAAATTCATTCTACACTGCCTTCACCCACCTAGATAAGAGGAATATCTATGTGAGAATGCTGTTCATTGACTACAGCTCAGCGTTCAACACCTTTGTCACCTCCAAACTCGTCACCAAGCTTAGGACCCTGGGACTGAACACTTCCCTCTGCAACTGGATCCTGGACTTCCTGACGGGCCACTCCCAGGTGGTGAGGGTAGGCAACATCACCTCCACCACGCTGACCCTCAACACGGGGTCCCCACAGGGGTGTGTGCGATTAGTTCCGTCCTGTACTCTGCACATGACTCCAACACCAAGTTTGCTGACGGCACGATGGTGGTAGGCCTGATCACCAGCGACGATAAGACAGCCTACAGGGAGGATGTCAGTTACATGACAGTGTGGTCCCGGAGCAACAACCTTTCCCTCAACGTCAGTAAGACCAAGGAGCTGATCTTGGACTACAGGAAACGGGGGAGGGGGCGAGCACTCCCCCATCCACATCCCTGGGGCTGCAAATATTTATACTGACTCTACGCACACGCACTCACATACATTCATCATATATGCTACTCTTTTTATCATATTTCCTGATGCTTAGTCACCTTACCCCTATACATATATACCCCTATCAGTATCTCTGCACATTGTAAATATGCTATTGGAACTGACCATGTATATAGCATACTTACTTCATGTTCTTATTTCTATTTCTCATGTTTTTGCTCCACCTTGTTCGTTTTTGTTCAACATTGATATTGATTACTGCATTGTTGGGGTTAGAGCTGGCAAAGAACAGCATGGCACTGTACTTGTCCACGTGACATTACCTTGAAACCTGCACATTGAATGGTACAATGTTGAGAGGTGACACTAAAGCTCAATTGATGATGTCTCCCATCACAGGGAGTATCTCCTCATTGTAGCCTGGTTCCAGATCTGTTTGTGCCGTCTCGCCAACTCCTATGGTCATTGTCACTGTCATTGTCACATGACCATAGGAGTTGGCAAGACAGCACAAATAGATCTGGAATCAGGCTATCCTGATTGCAATCACACACTGATGCTTCTGTCTGACTCACACACTTGTCCTCTCGTCTCCACAGCCAAAGTGGGGAAGACGTCTCTGATCATGTCACTGGTCAGCGAGGAGTTCCCTGACGACGTTCCCCTTCGAGCAGAGGAGATCACCATCCCAGCAGACGTAACTCCAGAGAGAGTCCCCACACACATAGTGGACTACTCAGGTAACTCCACAGACCATACAGCCTGAACGTCAATAAATACTGAATGTTTAATGCTGAACACTGTTCAGTGTTACTAGACTGCCCCTACAGACAGACTATTATTTTTCGGAACTGGGATTCAGTCAATGCATGTTATGGCTGGAAACTGTGCTCTACTGACAGTACTTACGACAGTGGAGTAGGAGACGTGTCAGATTGACAAGACAATATCATACTGTCTTTGATGTTGTTGTCTTGTGTCTAGAAGCAGAACAGTCAGACGAGCAGTTGTATCAAGAAATATCAAAGGTTGGTAGGATACCATTTTAACCCTGTATTATCCCCATAAAGTAAACATCTATCCCCACCAAGGTAGAATAACATTCTCTCTTTTTTACAGGCAAATGTTATTTGCATAGTTTACTCAGTCAACAACAAGAAGTCCATTGAGAAGGTCAGTTTATAAACCAAGCATTCTCTCTGACATTTTATGTCTTGATTTAGTAACAGCGCACTGCCTACACGTTGTTAACTCTGTTCACCATGTCGGCCATATTGAATTAAAGAGAGCGCAGGGCAGGCCTGTGTTCTGAGTTTTGGCAGTGCAGCTGTAACAGGGTTTGATACGTGTTTTCTCTCTTCTAGGTGACAAGTCATTGGATTCCCCTCATAAACGACAGGACGGACAAGGATAGCAGGTGTGTGTGTAGTGTGCTTGTGGTGTGTGTGTGTGTGTGTCCCCTTGGTCAGGGACAGTGGGGGTATACAGTCTGTTACTAAATCCCCGGTGCATTTGGAAATGACTGCACCAACACCTAAAGTGCTGGTGTAGTTTTTGACAGCTTTGCCACATTTCACTTAGTAGATTGAAACGGGTGTCAAGTCATTTCAATGACATGCCATTCATTATAAGACCAGCCTGCTATATGGACCAGTTATGTCATAGACAAGGGAAAGTACACTACCTTGTACCTGTTTGTGTATCTCCATATCAATGTGATAATAGAGGAAAGGTTACTGAATGACTAATGGCTATGTAATGTAATACTGTGTGATACGGCCTCCTGAGTGGTGCAGTGGTCTACTGCATCGCTGTGCCACTAGAGATCCTGGTTAGAGTCCAGGCTCTGTCGCAGCCGACCAGGACCGGGAGACCCATGGGACGGGGCACAATTGGCCCAGCGTCGTCCGGGTTAGGGAGGGTTTGGCTGGAATGGATGTCCTTGTCCCATCGCGCTCTAGCGACTCCTGTGGCGGGCCGGTGCGCAGTGCACGCTGACAAGATCACCAGGTGTACGGTGTGTTTCCTCCGACACATTGGTGTGACTGGCTTCCGGGTTAAGTGGGCATTGTGTCAAGAAGCAGTGCGGCTTGGTTGGGTCCTGTTTTGTAGGACGCACGGCTCTCGACCTTTGCCTCTTCCTAGTCCGTACTGGAGTTGCAGCGACGAGACAAGACTGTAACTTCCAATTAGGATACAATGAAATTGGGGAGGAAAAAGGGGTCAAATGAAAAAAAGACAGTTTTCAGTTTTCCATATGGGAAGCAGAAGGTCATGGACATTGTTGTCACCTCTTAGCTGTAAGTTGAATTGCAGACAGCCAGACAACATTGATTTAATCTACCATTATACAGTATGTTGAGTGTTTGTATAGCAGCAGACAGCCAAACAACATTGATTTTAGGGTTGTCACAATACCAGTATCACGATACTCTGAGGTATCGTGGCAAGGGAACAAAACATGGAGCGGACTATATTCTCTGAGGAAAACTGTCCTAATGTTTTTAGCCTTATGTTGTCACCTAGAATCACATGTTTATTTTCCATATAGAACACTGCATTTTACATACAGTAGGTTTTAAAGGACCATAGTGTTAATTCTGCTTTGTGTGTTCCGGCAGACAGCCAGATAACGTCTTGGATTGAGCCTGGATTTCTTTAATAGGATCCGGTGTCAAGGCTAAGTCTGCCTGGATTACTGTTAGAGTTTAGTATAACATACTGTAGTTTGAAGGTTTGATCTGTTAGGTGACACTGACAATCTATTGGACCCCTGAGGACAAAATATTCCTTTTTGAGACATTCTCAGACAATGAATTCTCATGATTGTTTTCTCAGAGCCCTAACTGCCTTTCTCCTCCAATGGTAATGACAATGAAATTCACCTTCCTTTTGAATGAATGGATACATTTTCAATGACGGTGGGTTAACTGCCTGTTCAGGGGCAGAACGACAGATTTGTACTTTGTCAGCTCGGGGATATGAACTTGCAACCTTTCGGTTACTAGTCCAACGCTCTAACCACTAGGCTTCCCTGCCGCCCCATATAAGATCATGTATGATGTTGTTGCAGGGTACCACTGATCCTGGTGGGGAATAAGTCAGACCTGGTAGAACACAGCAGTATGGAGACCATCCTGCCCATCATGAACCAGTACTCTGACATTGAGACCTGCGTGGAGGTAAGAGAACACTGACTGGTGACTCTGTTTACCGCCTCCATTTTGAGTGCCTAGCAAGAGTACATTGAGAATGACCATATAGCTAGGCTAATGAAAGTTGTTGTGTTACACTTGCGTTGAGGCTCAATCAAAATGGTATTGAACTACTAGAAATGTATTTTAAGGGTCTCTGATCATCTGATTAATTGAATTCAGGCCTGCAGAACTTTGATCAACAATGGTTTCATATTCTATCCCGGTTCTGAAATCCCAACAGCTGAAAACGGCATTAAAAATCTAATTGATGCATTGATCTTGTGATGTAGGTTGTCTGCTGGCCCTGGGCTGGGAGACTCCTAATGTTTCAGCTAACCCCTGACTTCAGTTAGAATGTTATCTGTTGGCGGGTAAATGAGTCTGTCTTTCTGCTGCAGAGACCCTGGCAGTATTCATTATGGCACACAAAATAAAACATTTTGCAACGTAAAATAAAAATAAGCATTTATTGGCCAAGTCCACATAGTAAATTAGCCCTTTTCAGTCAGTTTCTTTGTTTTATTTGGTGCCTAATGAACATGACCCCTCTGTGTCTTTCTACTGACTGACTGAGTGTGTGTGCTGAGATGCATTTCTATCATGGAGGAAAGTAGTTGGCTACATCACTCTTCCATTGGTCTCATGTGACAACCCAGTCACATGTCCTCTCTGGCTAGATTCATTACAGGATAAAAGTAGTGGAGGTGGAGGGGACGACGTGTTGGAACACACACACACAGAGAACACACACACACAGAGAACACACACACAGAGAATACACACACACAGAGAACACACACACAGAGAATACACACAGTCAGATGTGTTAAAGTGACAACCTGGTCAGGATCCGTTATGCAGTTGTACTGCACAAGGTTCATGGGTACTTGTATGTGATGCAACACTGTTCAGTCTCTACATATTTAACATCTGTACACTCTCTTCCCCCCTGTGTGGAATCAGCCCCTTGTCATGGCAACGCCACTGGGGTTTATAGCCTGGCTGTTTCTGGACCCTAGTTTCACATTGAGAGATGACGTTCTGCTTTCCATGACCTCATTTAGACCACTAAGAGGTTGGTCTTGCAGCTTGAGTGTTTTTTTTCACTGAAGCACCATAAATCTGCAATGCACAACTCAAGCTGATTGAGAATCAATTGTTGTGTAAGTAGTTGAAGAAGTGGGATAGGTGATGGTTTGTCATATACACATGGTTTAGTACAATGAAATGCCGGCTTAACCCTTTATTTCAACAGTGGCGGCTGATGTCCTACAGTACCCATAATGGTTTTAGAATTTGTAAATGTTACTTTTATTTAACTAGGCAAGACAGTTAAGAACAAATTATTATTTACAATGACGGCCTAACCCGAATGACCCTGGGCCAATTGTCCACAAGTGGGACTCCCAATCATGGCCGGATTCAAACCAGGGACTGCAGTGACGCCTCTTGCGCTGAGATGCAGTGCCTTAAGACTGCTGCGCCACTCGGGAACCCTAAAGATGTTACTAAAGTGAACATAATGGTTTCCTGTCTACTTTCCAATACATGGTTGTTAGACCCCAGCAGGGGTCTTTTTGTCTGTGTATTGTTCCAGCTGGTTTTGAGGTTACTGTATCTTTGTGTTTCTCAGTGTATTGTTCCAGCTGGTTTTGATGTTAGGTATATTTGTGTTTTTCAGTGTATTGTCCCAGCTGGTTTTGAGGTTACTGTATCTTTGTGTTTCTCAGTGTATTGTTCCAGCTGGTTTTGAGGTTACTGTATCTTTGTGTTTCTCAGTGTATTGTTCCACCTGGTTTTGAGGTTACTGTATCTGTGTTTTTCAGTGTATTGTTCCAGCTGGTTTTGAGGTTACTGTATCTGTGTTTTTCAGTGTATTGTTCTAGCTGGTTTTGAGGTTACTGTATTTTTTGTGTTTCTCAGTGTATTGTTCCACCTGGTTTTGAGGTTACAGTATCTTTGTGTTTTTCAGTGTATTGTTCCAGCTGGTTTTGAGGTTACTGTATCTTTGTGTTTCTCAGTGTATTGTTCCAGCTGGTTTTGAGGTTACTGTATCTTTGTGTTTCTCAGTGTATTGTTCCAGCTGTTTTTGAGGTTACTGTATCTTTGTGTTTCTCAGTGCTCTGCCAAAAACCTGAAGAACATCTCAGAACTGTTCTACTATGCCCAGAAGGCAGTGCTCCACCCTACAGGACCCCTGTACTGCCCAGAGGAGAAGGAGGTGAGGAGGGCAGAGGGAAAACTCCAGGTCCCTAGCTACCCTAACTATGTAGTTACTTTTCCTGGTCAGGTTACGCAATCAAAACGTTTCCTAGCGCTACCATGGGTACACAGGCAACATCTACTTTTTAGCTCTCCAAGAATATCATATTTTACATATTTCAAATGTATACTTTGTGTTTATTCAGATGAAGCCGTCTTGCATCAAGTCTCTAACTCGCATCTTCAAAGTGTCGGACCTGGACAACGATGGCATCCTCAACGACAAAGAACTCAACTTCTTCCAGGTAGGAGCCTCACTGTGGGAAAATAAACCTTGTGGGAAAACCTTTCTTGGCTGTAGCTGCAGGCTTGTGTCTTTATCTGGCTGAAGTGAAATAACATGATTTACTTCCTTTTCCAATGGCAGTTTATTTTAACATGAGTGGAAGAGAGGGGGAGGGATAGGTTATTAGTGGGTTCACCGGTAGCCTGCAGACAGGTGGTTGATTTAGAAACCCTTTCAGAGCATCTTTTGTCCTCTAGTAAATGGTGCAAAGCTGTATACATATCTGCTTGTGACTTCATATATCCCAAACCACGTTACATTAGTAGCTGTGTCAGATTTGTTGGAATAGACTGGTTCTTTCCCATTTTGGTCTCACCAGACGTATGTTCAGTTGTGTTTAGGTGATGTGTGTTGAGTGATTTATTGTTGAAGCACTTGGATGCAGCATTGTGCTGTCTGTGGGCTTTCATTCTTCACTCTAGTTCTGTGTGGATATAGTAGTTCTGTGTGGATATAGTAGTTCTGTGTGGGTATAGTAGTTCTGTGTGGGTATTGTAGTTCTGTGTGGGTATAGTAGTTCTGTGTGGGTATAGTAGTTCTGTGTGGGTATAGTAGTTCTGTGTGGGTATAGTAGTTCTGTGTGGGTATAGTAGTTATGTGTGGGTATTGTAGTTCTGTGTGGGTGACACGTGTTGTGTGTCTGGTAGAGGACGTGTTTCAACATGCCCCTGGCGCCCCAGGCCTTAGAGGATGTCAAGAACGTGGTGAGGAAGAACATGACGGACGGCGTTGAGGACAACGGACTCACTCTCAAAGGTGAGACTGACCACATTGTAGGCCTTCCCTTCTTTCATTCCGTTTCTCTATAATCTCTCTCATTCAATCTCTCTATTGTCTCTCCATCTCTCTCATTCAATCTCTCTATTCTCTCCATCTCTCTCATTCAATCTCTCTATTGTCTCTCCATCTCTCTCATTCAATCTCTCTATTGTCTCCATCTCTCTCATTCAATCTCTCTATTGTCTCTCCATCTCTCTCATTCAATCTCTCTATTGTCTCTCCATCTCTCTCATTCAATCTCTCTATTGTCTCTCCATCTCTCTCATTCAATCTCTCTCTATTGTCTCTCCATCTCTCTCATTCAATCTCTCTCTATTGTCTCTCCATCTCTCTCATTCAATCTCTCTATTGTCTCTCCATCTCTCTCATTCAATCTCTCTATTGTCTCTCCATCTCTCTCATTCAATCTCTCTATTGTCTCTCATCTCTCTCATTCAATCTCTATTGTCTCTCATCTCTCTCATTCAATCTCTCTATTGTCTCTCCATCTCTCTCATTCAATCTCTCTATTGTCTCTCCATCTCTCTCATTCAATCTCTCTGTCTCTCCATCTCTCTCATTCAATCTCTCTATTGTCTCTCCATCTCTCTCATTCAATCTCTCTATTGTCTCTCCATCTCTCTCATTCAATCTCTCTATTGTCTCTCATCTCTCTCATTCAATCTCTCTCTATTGTCTCTCCATCTCTCTCATTCAATCTCTCTATTGTCTCTCCATCTCTCATTCAATCTCTATTGTCTCTCCATCTCTCTCATTCAATCTCTCTATTGTCTCTCCATCTCTCTCATCCAATCTCTCTCCATTGTACTCTTCTGCAACCTTCACTAAAGGTCATGCATGAATAACATATTTAATAACCCTTTACCAGTGTACTGTGTCCATCTCTAACGTTGTGTCTGGGTGTATCTCTGACGTGTGTCCATTCTTCTCCCTGATTGGCCACTAGGGTTCTTGTTTCTGCACACGCTTTTCATCCAGAGGGGGCGTCACGAGACCACCTGGACGGTGCTGCGGAGGTTTGGGTACGACGACGACTTGGAGCTTCACCAGGAATACCTGTTCCCCCTGTGAGTGGACACTTGAACCCCCCTGGACCAGGGTCATGTACATTAGGGCACATCGTAGTAAAACGCTTTACAGCGGAAACAAAAACCACCTGTTCTGGACAAGTGTAGATAGTGATAACTTTCACTCTGTGTTTGAGCACTTTCTTCCATTTCGCGCCTACAGAACACAACCCTGCCGTACGTATGGGCAACTCTTACCTCTGGGCAGAAAGAGGGAGATATACACCTGCTTATTTATGTAAGGCTGGACGAGCATAACAATGACTCTCTGGCCCCAATTCAGTTTCAGTCAATAGCAGATAAAGGACATCTGCTCTGCAGGCTCTCACTTTCCTTACACTGTGTCAAAGATGTTAACGTTGATAAAACCTACTGAACCATCAAGCTGTCTGTGGGTGCATCTTACACTACTTGTTATGACTTGCAAGCAGCACTAGGTCTTTCCCAGGGTGAGCCTTTTGAACAATGACAGTTTAGCCATAGCACTTTTAATGAGATTAATCTGGAATGTTCTCTTGTCTGTGCCAGGCTAAAAATACCTGCTGACTGCACCACCGAGCTCAACCACAACGCGTACCTCTTCCTCCAGAGTGTCTTCGACAAGCACGACAAAGTAAGTCTTGGATGACATAACTCCTACTGTTGTGTTCCCTTCTGCCTCACACACACAAACATTCACAGGGTTTCCCAAAGTCCCAGTTGGAAGTTTCCCGGAATCAGGAGGGAATAAGCAGGGAGGGAATCCTCCAACCGGCTTTTGGGAAAGTTACCGGAATATTGCAGCCCTACACAAAGCTATCATATTTTTAGAACAGTGGTCCTAACCCGTGTGTGTGTGTGTGTGTGTGTGTGTGTGTGTGTGTGTGTGTGTGTGTGTGTGTGTGTGTGTGTGTGTGTGTGTGTGTGTGTGTGTGTGTGTCAGGACAGAGACTGTGCCTTGTCTCCAGAGGAAGTCAAGGACCTGTTCAAAGTGTTTCCCTACATGCCCTGGGGCCCCGACGTCAACAACACAGTGTGTACCAACGACCAGGGCTGGATCACCTACCAGGGTTACCTGTCACAGTGGACGTGAGTTAGGCCAGCATACCTGGACTACACTACCTGTTACCTCTGTCTAACTTGAATGATTTGGTAATGCAGTTATACAGCACTTTGCTGAAACTCAAACTTCTTCACTTTCGTATGCTACCGTAGATGTGTACCAAAGCCCCCCCCCCCCGACAGACACACACTAACAGGCCTTCAATTGTTTGATTGGCCAGGTTAACCACGTACCTGGATGTGCAGCGCTGCTTGGAGTACCTGGGCTACCTTGGCTACTCAATCATCTGTGAGCAGGAGTCCCAGGCAGCAGCCATCACAGGTAATGTGAGCGTGCGTGACTAGGTTTATATGCTTGTCATGTATTGGTGTTAATTATTGTGGCCTCTCTGTTTGTGCATTTGAAACATAATTAGTGGTGAGTTACTATAAATCTACAGTCACTGTATTTGTGTGTTTGCGTGCACATGCATCTGTATATCTGTATATGTTGTTCCTCACCCGTCTCTCCTCCCTCAGTGACCCGTAACAAGCGCATCGACCTGCAGAAGAAGCAGACGCAGCGCAGCGTGTTCCGCTGTAACATTCTGGGAGCCAGGGGGAGTGGCAAGACCAGCTTCCTGCAGGCCTTTCTGGGTCGCAACCTGCTGGTGAGTCCCTGGAGCTACCGGACAACTGGGGTGTATTCATTATGGCACACCCCAGCAAAATGTTTTGCAATGCAAAAATATGTTTTTTTCTTAATGGACAAATTCAGGTAGTCCCTCCCTGTTTCATTCAGTTTTTTTCCTAATTTGGTGCCTAATGTACATGTTCCTGGCTTTTCCATGGAAGGCTCACTGCTACCTGCTAAGCACACATTTCTGTTTCATAGCTACTTTTAAGTAGCCAGGGTGACTTGGGCAGTCTTACTGTGTTACCAACTCCTTTAAGACATAGCAAACTATCTATTATTATTATTATACAAACTTAACTATTTAGCAGTGAGGAATAAGATGTACTGTTGTATCAATGTGGAGTGGTGAATGTGTGTTTTTCTGCATTACTTAACAGAAACAGAGGAAGATCAGAGAAGACCATAAATCGTTTTACTCCATCAACACCACGTATGTCTACGGCCAGGAGAAGTACTTACTGGTGAGGCTGTGCATCTCTCTCCCCGTATCCATGCTTTCTGCCCGGTAACAAGATTAAAACCCCGGGAGATGGATTATAATACAGTTGTATCATTTATAATACTGTGTTTTATGTGTCCAGCTGTCTAGCAGTAAATCATGAGTGTTTTCCCCTCGTATGTTTTGGAAACTAATATGTTCAGTGTGACACAGTGAATATTAGAGAGGCCTTTCTGCTGAAACGTTGACATTGAATGGTCTCAACTATTTCCCCCTTCTCCCCTCTTCACCCCTCTCTCCTCTTCACCCCTCTCTCCTCTTCACCCCTCTTCACCCCTCTCTCCTCTTCACCCCTCTCTCCTCTTCACCCCTCTCTCCTCTTCACCCCTCTCTCCTCCCCGCTTCTCTCCTCTTTTGTCTCCCTGTAGCTTCATGAGGTGATGCCAGACTTTGACTTCCTCTCAGAGGAGGACCTGGCGTGTGACGTGGTCTGTTTGGTGTATGATGTCAACAACCCGCGCTCCTTTGAGTACTGTGCCAAGGTCTACAAGGTGTGTACAGTACCTAACTGACAAACTGTATCAAATCCATCCGTCCTTAGTTTAGTCCTGGGCCTGTATTCACCACATGTCTATAGTAGGAGGACTGATCTTGGATCAGGTCCCTCCCTGTCCATGTAATCCTATTCGTTATGATCTAAAAGGCTAAACTGATCCTAGATCAGCACTCCACTTGAGATGCTTTGTGAATATGGGCCCTGATCCTTGATTCACTAACCTGGAATAGAGGGACTTCTCAGCTTTCAGCTTTTCATCTTCTGAAACTGTTTACCAAAATGTTATGATATCAACAATCCTTACCTCGTCTTGTTCTTATAACTAACCTCTGAACTTGAACCTTTTGACCCATGACAGCAATACTTCATGGACAGCAAGACGCCGTGCATGATGATCGCCTCCAAGTCTGACCTGCACGAGGCGCGCCAGCACTACAGCCTGACCCCGCTGGACTTCTGCCGCAAGAACAAGCTGCACCCGCCCCAACCCTGGACCTGCAACACGGTGGACGCCCCCAACAAGGACCTCTACACCAAACTCACCACCATGGCCATGTACCCGTGAGTATAGTCCCCTCAAAGACCTCTACACCAAACTCACCACCATGGCCATGTACCCGTGAGTATAGTCCCCTCAAAGACCTCTACACCAAACTCACCACCATGGCCATGTACCCGTGAGTATAGTCCCCTCAAAGACCTCTACACCAAACTCACCACCATGGCCATGTACCCGTGAGTATAGTCCCCTCAAAGACCTCTACACCAAACTCACCACCATGGCCATGTACCCGTGAGTATAGTCCCCTCAAAGACCTCTACACCAAACTCACCACCATGGCCATGTACCCGTGAGTATAGTCCCCTCAAAGACCTCTACACCAAACTCACCACCATGGCCATGTACCCGTGAGTATAGTCCCCTCAAAGACCATAGTGGTCCTAATTCCATCCTCTGACTTCACCGTCACCTCGTAGTCTTTTCCTCCAGCCAGCCCTCTGTGACCTCGTTACGTCCTGTATGATGTCTCCAGACACCCCTGGCTTTCTATTGATCCCCTGTGTATGAGCAGGGGTGAGCCCAGCCCTCCACTGTCCTCCATGTCTCCCGTCCTCTCTAGTCCTACATTAAGCTGCTTCTTCCTGAGAGGGTGAGATATTTTAGGTGCTGTTTTATTTCAGTTCCTTAGCGTTGGCAACTGTCAATGTGTTGTGGTACTGTAAGGTGATGACTAGGCCATTTTAAGTCCCAAAACGAAGGTAATCCACTGAAAATCCTTTGGCCTTGAAGGAAGTCTCCCCAGTCAGCTGTACTGAATGGGTTTTATTGACTTGTTGACAGTCTTAACCATTCATTCTCTATGAGAGGTGGAGTTAGTCTTGTACTTTATTTAAGAGATTATCCATTGGATTAGATTAATGTCCATTTAATTGAGCCTTAAATCTCCGCTTTACAGGGAAGAACTCCCGTTATCTAATGTTAAAAGCATTGTCTTTCCCAAGGTATAGAGCCCTATAGCTAAGAATCCAGGCCCTTGCTCTTCAAATGACTGGACTCTAGGATGGAAATCTTTTGACAGAAATCATCAGCAGCTTCTGCTCTATACATTACAGTGCTTCACCTGTTTCAGACATCTCTCTTGATAGTGAACAGAGTTCTTTATGTAGTTAGGGCACTACTATTATTCTGCGTTCGTTGGGGATTTGGTACGGACTGTTTCAGTACCGTCTCAGGCTGCAGATCGACTGTAGGTCAGAGTGATTCATGCTATATAACCCAGGCCAACAGGTACGATTATAATGGTTTAGTTCCATGTATTTTAATGGTCAATCTGGAGATTCTGAGACGGGTTAGCTGTTTTTATTGAATTACCCTGAACTTTCTCATCACTTTGTCACTATTTCCTTCATTCTCTGTGGCTTTTCCCCTCTTCTACCTAAGGATGATTGTGGTATTACCACTAATGAAAGGTGTATGTTATTACAGAGGACATGTCTCCTTCTATATGTTATTACAGAGGACATGTCTCCTTCTGTATGTTATTACAGAGGACATGTCTCCTTCTGTATGTTATTACAGAGAACATGTCTCCTTCTGTATGTTATTACAGAGGACATGTCTCCTTCTATATGTTATTACAGAGGACATGTCTCCTTCTGTATGTTATTACAGAGGACATGTCTCCTTCTGTATGTTATTACAGAGGACATGTCTCCTTCTGTATGTTATTACAGAGGACATGTCTCCTTCTGTATGTTATTACAGAGGACATGTCTCCTTCTGTATGTTATTATAGAGGACATGTCTCCTTCTGTATGTATGTATGTATGTATGTATGTGAAGAATGTTTCTCAAGCTATGCAACTTTCATAATGCTCAGTACTTAGTTCTTACCACTTTCTCTGTATTACAGTACTTAGTAAAGTAATAACCAATCTTCTTTGCCTTTGTTAGTGATGGAGTTATTATTTCATAACTCAGTCACCCAAAGTCCAAGCCCCCCCCCCATCTGGTGCTAGAACAGGGTCTGTCTTTCAGGGTTCTGCCATCCCACAGTGATGTTTCCATGGAAACGTGTACAAATGTGGATCTGACTTCATCTTTGTGTGTTTGTATGTGCGTGCGTGTGTTGTGATTGTGTCTCCTCAGCCACGCCAAGCTCCGCTGCATGTGTACCTGCAACAGGTGTACCTTCTGCATCTGTCAGAACATCCTCCGGTCCCAGCTACTGACAAATATAAAGGCCAAATTCTACAGTGTTGTTCTGAACAGGTCCATACTGTAAATACTGTAGTGTTTAACAGCCCGTCCTCTCTCTCTCTCTCTCGTTCTCACTCTCTCTCTCTCTCTCTCTCTCTCCCCCATGAGGCGGGAGACCCTAGCTTTCTAACATGGGTGAAGGTTTTTCTCCTCTTCTCCCTCAATGCTTCCTCATAGTCAGGTTTACACTGCATATCCACAATGGAAAACTGGAAAAAAGTTTAAATTCTGAGATCTTATTTCGATCTCCAGGCCTGATTTGCACATCTCCATTGAATTTCAAATGATTCTATGGGTGGGTTTATAAGACTGTATTCCAAGTACTCATATCGGCTATAGAGTTGACAAGGAGGTTTCAAGACTCCATTTATTTGCTCTCCTTATTTGTTTTAACTCAATCAAGTGGATTGTCCAAGCTGCTTCTATCCCCATCTCTCTGTCCCCATCTCTCTGTCCCCATCTCTCTTACAACGAGAGCTCAGTAACAAGAGAGCTCAGTCCAATGCAGCCAGTGTTGCCCCTCAATGTTAATTCTGTGTTCTTATACTCAAACAAAATCAATGGGTATCCAAATCAGGGCTCCTGGGCATTAGGCATGTGCCATGCCTAAAGTACTCCAAAATTAGATCAAGCTTTTATTTTGTTGATTTTCTAGTTCTCAAAGATTATATTATAAAATATATAAAGGTTAATTATCTTTTCTACAAACTTTGTCTGGTTTTAGTCGTTTTAAGTTTAAACTGAAAGCGTTTTTCAAAGAAGTGTGTGTGTGTGTGTGTGTGTGTGTGTGTGTGTGTGTATATACATACAGTTGAAGTCAGAAGTTTACATACACCTTAGCCAAATACATTTAAACTCAGTTTTTCACAATTCCTGACATTTAATCCTAGTAAAGATTCCATGTCTTAGGTCAGTTAGGATCACCACTTTATTAAGAATGTGAAATGTCAGAATAATAGTAGAGAGAATGATTTATTTCAGCTTTCTTTCATCACATTTCTTTCATCACATTCATCACACATTTCTTTCATCACATTCCCAGTGGGTCAGAAGTTTACATACACTCAAATAGTATTTGGTAGCATTACCTTTTAAATTCTTTAACTTGGGTCAAACGTTTTGGGTATCCTTCCACAAGCTTCCCACAATAAGTTGGGTGAATTTTGGCCCATTCCTCCTGACAGAGCTGGTGGAACTGAGTCAGGTTTGTTGGCCTCTTTGCTCGCACACGCTTTTTCAGTTCTGCCCACACTTTTTCTATGGGATTGAGGTCAGGGCTTTGTGATGGCCACTCCAATACCTTGACTTTGTTGTCCTTAAGCCATTTTGTCACAACTTTGGAACTATGTTTGGGGTCATTGTTCATTTGGAAGACCCATTTGCGACCAAGCTTTAACTTCCTGACTGATGTCTTGAGATGTTGCTTCAATATATCCACATCATTTTCCTGCCTCATGATGCTATCTATTTTGTGAAGGGTCCCTCCTGCAGCAAAGCACCCCCACAACATGATGCTGCCACCCTCGTGCTTCACGGTTGGGATGGTGTTCTTCGGCTTGCAAGCCTCCCTCTTTTTCCTCCAAACATAGCGATGGTCAATATGGCCAAACAGTTCCATTTTTGTTTCATCAGACCAGAGGACATTTCTCCAAAAAGTACAATCTTTGTCCCCATGTGTAGTTGCAAACCGTAGGCTGGCTTTTTTATGGCGGTTTTGGAGCAGTGGCTTCTTCCTTGCTGAGCGGCCTTTAAGGTTATGTTGATATAGGACTGGTTTTACTGTGGATACTTTTGTACCTGTTTCCTCCAGCATCTTCACAAGGTCCTTTGCTGTTCTGTGATTGATTTGCATTTTCCGCACCAAAGTACGTTCATCTCTAGGAGACAGAATGCGTCTCCTTCCTGAGCGGTATGATGGCTGCATGGTCCCATGGTGTTTATACTGGCGTACTATTGTTTGCACAGATGAACGTGGTACATTCAGGCTTTTGGAAATTGCTCCCAAGGATGAACCAGACTTGTGGAGGTCTGCCATTTTTTTTCTGAGGCCTTGGCTGATTTCTTTTGATTTTCCCATGGTGTCAAACAAAGAGGCACTGAGTTTGAAGGTAGGCCTTGAACTACATCCTCAGGTACACCTCCAATTGACTCAAATGATGTCAATTAGCCTATCAGAAGCTTGTAAAGCCATGACATCATTTTCTGGAATTTTCCAAGCTGTTTAAAGGCACAGTCAACTTAGTGCCTGTAAACTTCTGACCCACTGGAGTTGTGATACAGTGAATTATAAGTGAAATAATCTGTATGTAAACAATTGTTGGAAAAATGTCTTGTGTCATGCACAAAGTAGATGTCCTAACCGACTTGCCAAAACTATAGTTTGTTAACAAGGAATTTGTGGAGTGGTTGAAAAATGAGTTTTAATGACTCCAACCTAAGTGTATGTAAACTTCCGACTTCAACTGTGTGTGTGTGTATGTATATATATATATATATATATATATTTTTGGTTTGGCGGCAACAGTTTAGCAGTGGTGGTGCGCCGCGGCAACAGTTTAGCAGTGGTGGTGCGCCGCGGCTAAATAAATACTGGGGAAACACTGTAGGCTAAGGTAGTGATCCAAAAATAAAGGAACTCAGTCCGGCTTTAAACTTACTCTTGAAAGTTATAACAGTAGAATGCACAAGGTACATTTTCAAAATTGGGTAGTGCATCATCAGTTCCTCTTGTCATGTCAGTCATTGCATAACTTAGAGCTATTTATTACTTGTCAGAAATATCCAGATCAACTAGCCCATGTCAGATGTGTTTTTATTTAGGTTTTTTTTGCCCATAGATATTGTTCAATTTTTTTGCCACTCAAATATCACAGAAATATACATTAGACATGGCAAAATGTGTAGAATTGCAAGAAAATTTGCTTTAAAACTGCAAAATGTTCTTTGAACACTATGACAATTTTTTTTAGAATTGCAGGAAATAAGCTTTAAACTTGCAAAATTCTCTCCACCAACAAGAGAGGTGTGAACAGTTTGTGTCATGAACAGTGCTTGTGCCCTTAGAAATAGACATGATGTTGGAAGAGGCCCAGAGTAAAAAAGTTTGGGAACCCCTGGGCGAAGGTATAGGTCAGCTGTAAGGTAACATAATACTATAGGTCTGCTGTAAGTAACATAATACTATAGGTCAGCTGTAAGTAACATAATACTATAGGTCAGCTGTAAGGTATCATAATACTATAGGTCTACTGTAAGGTAACATAATACTATAGGTCAGCTGTAAGGTAACATAATACTATAGGTCTACTGTAAGGTAACATAATACTATAGGTCTACTGTAAGGTAACATAATACTATAGGTCTACTGTAAGGTATCATAATACTATAGGTCTGCTGTAAGGTATCATAATACTATAGGTCAGCTGTAAGGTATCATAATACTATAGGTTTACTGTAAGGTAACATAATACTATAGGTCTGCTGTAAGGTAACATAATACAATAGGTCAGCTGTAAGGTATCATAATACAATAGGTCAGCTGTAAGGTAACATAATACTATAGGTCTGCTGTAAGGTATCATAATACTATAGGTCTACTGTAAGGTAACATAATACTATAGGTTTACTGTAAGGTATCATAATACTATAGGTCAGCTGTAAGGTAACATAATACTATAGGTCTACTGTAAGGTAACATAATACTATAGGTCTACTGTAAGGTAACATAATACTATAGGTCTACTGTAAGGTAACATAATACTATAGGTCAGCTGTAAGGTAACATAATACTATAGGTCTACTGTAAGGTAACATAATACTATAGGTCTGCTGTAAGGTAACATAATACTATAGGTCTACTGTAAGGTAACATAATACTATAGGTCAGCTGTAAGGTAACATAATACTATAGGTCTACTGTAAGGTAACATAATACTATAGGTCAGCTGTAAGGTAACATAATACTATAGGTCTACTGTAAGTAACATAATACTATAGGTCTACTGTAAGGTAACATAATACTATAGGTCTGCTGTAAGGTAACATAATACTATAGGTCTACTGTAAGGTAACATAATACTATAGGTATGCTGTAAGGTATCATAATACTATAGGTCTACTGTAAGGTAACATAATACTATAGGTCAGCTGTAAGGTAACATAATACTATAGGTCTACTGTAAGGTAACATAATACTATAGGTCAGCTGTAAGGTATCATAATACTATAGGTCTACTGTAAGGTAACATAATACTATAGGTCTACTGTAAGGTATCATAATACTATAGGTCTACTGTAAGGTATCATAATACTATAGGTCAGCTGTAAGGTATCATAATACTATAGGTCTACTGTAAGGTATCATAATACTATAGGTCTACTGTAAGTAACATAATACTATAGGTCTACTGTAAGGTAACATAATACTATAGGTCTGCTGTAAGGTAACATAATACTATAGGTCTGCTGTAAGGTAACATAATACTATAGGTCTACTGTAAGGTAACATAATACTATAGGTCTGCTGTAAGGTATCATAATACTATAGGTCAGCTGTAAGGTAACATAATACTATAGGTCAGCTGTAAGGTAACATAATACTATAGGTCTGCTGTAAGGTAACATAATACTATAGGTCTACTGTAAGGTAACATAATACTATAGGTCTACTGTAAGGTAACATAATACTATAGGTCTACTGTAAGGTAACATAATACTATAGGTCTACTGTAAGGTAACATAATACTATAGGTCAGCTGTAAGGTAACATAATACTATAGGTCTGCTGTAAGGTAACATAATACTATAGGTCTACTGTAAGGTATCATAATACTATAGGTCTACTGTAAGGTAACATAATACTATAGGTCTGCTGTAAGGTATCATAATACTATAGGTCTACTGTAAGGTAACATAATACTATAGGTCAGCTGTAAGGTAACATAATACTATAGGTCAGCTGTAAGGTATCATACATAATACTATAGGTCAGCTGTAAGGTAACATAATACTATAGGTCTACTGTAAGGTAACATAATACTATAGGTCTGCTGTAAGGTAACATAATACTATAGGTCAGCTGTAAGGTAACATAATACTATAGGTCAGCTGTAAGGTAACATAATACTATAGGTCAGCTGTAAGGTAACATAATACTATAGGTCTACTGTAAGGTATCATAATACTATAGGTCTACTGTAAGGTAACATAATACTATAGGTCTGCTGTAAGGTAACATAATACTATAGGTCTACTGTAAGGTAACATAATACTATAGGTCTACTGTAAGGTAACATAATACTATAGGTCAGCTGTAAGGTAACATAATACTATAGGTCTACTGTAAGGTAACATAATACTATAGGTCTGCTGTAAGGTAACATAATACTATAGGTCTGCTGTAAGGTATCATAATACTATAGGTCTGCTGTAAGGTATCATAATACTATAGGTCTGCTGTAAGGTAACATAATACAATAGGTCAGCTGTAAGGTATCATAATACAATAGGTCAGCTGTAAGGTAACATAATACTATAGGTCTGCTGTAAGGTAACATAATACTATAGGTCTACTGTAAGGTAACATAATACTATAGGTCTACTGTAAGGTAACTTAATACTATAGGTCTACTGTAAGGTAACATAATACTATAGGTCTGCTGTAAGGTAACATAATACTATAGGTCTACTGTAAGGTAACATAATACTATAGGTCTACTGTAAGGTAACATAATACTATAGGTCAGCTGTAAGGTAACATAATACTATAGGTCTACTGTAAGGTAACATAATACTATAGGTCTGCTGTAAGGTAACATAATACTATAGGTCTGCTGTAAGGTATCATAATACTATAGGTCTGCTGTAAGGTATCATAATACTATAGGTCTGCTGTAAGGTAACATAATACAATAGGTCAGCTGTAAGGTATCATAATACAATAGGTCAGCTGTAAGGTAACATAATACTATAGGTCTACTGTAAGGTAACATAATACTATAGGTCTGCTGTAAGGTAACATAATACTATAGGTCTACTGTAAGGTATCATAATACTATAGGTCTGCTGTAAGGTATCATAATACTATAGGTCTACTGTAAGGTAACATAATACTATAGGTCAGCTGTAAGGTAACATAATACTATAGGTCAGCTGTAAGGTATCATAATACTATAGGTCAGCTGTAAGGTAACATAATACTATAGGTCTGCTGTAAGGTAACATAATACTATAGGTCAGCTGTAAGGTAACATAATACTATAGGTCTACTGTAAGGTAACATAATACTATAGGTCAGCTGTAAGGTAACATAATACTATAGGTCAGCTGTAAGGTATCATAATACTATAGGTCAGCTGTAAGGTATCATAATACTATAGGTTTACTGTAAGGTAACATAATACTATAGGTCTGCTGTAAGGTAACATAATACTATAGGTTTACTGTAAGGTATCATAATACTATAGGTCTGCTGTAAGGTAACATAATACTATAGGTCAACTGTAAGGTAACATAATACTATAGGTTTACTGTAAGGTAACATAATACTATAGGTCTACTGTAAGGTAACATAATACTATAGGTCTGCTGTAAGGTAACATAATACTATAGGTTTACTGTAAGGTATCATAATACTATAGGTCTGCTGTAAGGTAACATAATACTATAGGTCAACTGTAAGGTAACATAATACTATAGGTCTACTGTAAGGTAACATAATACTATAGGTCAGCTGTAAGGTAACATAATACTATAGGTCTACTGTAAGGTAACATAATACTATAGGTCTGCTGTAAGGTAACATAATACTATAGGTCAGCTGTAAGGTATCATAATACTATAGGTCAGCTGTAAGGTAACATAATACTATAGGTCTACTGTAAGGTAACATAATACTATAGGTCTGCTGTAAGGTAACATAATACTATAGGTCTACTGTAAGGTAACATAATACTATAGGTCAGCTGTAAGGTAACATAATACTATAGGTCTACTGTAAGGTATCATAATACTATAGGTCTACTGTAAGGTAACATAATACTATAGGTCAGCTGTAAGGTAACATAATACTATAGGTCTGCTGTAAGGTATCATAATACTATAGGTCTGCTGTAAGGTAACATAATACTATAGGTCAGCTGTAAGGTAACATAATACTATAGGTCTACTGTAAGTAACATAATACTATAGGTCTACTGTAAGGTAACATAATACTATAGGTCTGCTGTAAGGTAACATAATACTATAGGTCTACTGTAAGGTAACATAATACTATAGGTATGCTGTAAGGTATCATAATACTATAGGTCTACTGTAAGGTAACATAATACTATAGGTCAGCTGTAAGGTAACATAATACTATAGGTCTACTGTAAGGTAACATAATACTATAGGTCAGCTGTAAGGTATCATAATACGATAGGTCTACTGTAAGGTAACATAATACTATAGGTCTACTGTAAGGTATCATAATACTATAGGTCTACTGTAAGGTATCATAATACTATAGGTCAGCTGTAAGGTATCATAATACTATAGGTCTACTGTAAGGTATCATAATACTATAGGTCTACTGTAAGTAACATAATACTATAGGTCTACTGTAAGGTAACATAATACTATAGGTCTACTGTAAGGTATCATAATACTATAGGTCTACTGTAAGTAACATAATACTATAGGTCTACTGTAAGGTAACATAATACTATAGGTCTGCTGTAAGGTAACATAATACTATAGGTCTGCTGTAAGGTAACATAATACTATAGGTCTACTGTAAGGTAACATAATACTATAGGTCTGCTGTAAGGTATCATAATACTATAGGTCAGCTGTAAGGTAACATAATACTATAGGTCTACTGTAAGGTAACCTAATACTATAGGTCTACTGTAAGGTAACATAATACTATAGGTCTACTGTAAGGTAACATAATACTATAGGTCAGCTGTAAGGTAACATAATACTATAGGTCTGCTGTAAGGTAACATAATACTATAGGTCAGCTGTAAGGTAACATAATACTATAGGTCTGCTGTAAGGTAACATAATACTATAGGTCTACTGTAAGGTATCATAATACTATAGGTCTACTGTAAGGTAACATAATACTATAGGTCTGCTGTAAGGTATCATAATACTATAGGTCTACTGTAAGGTATCATAATACAATAGGTCAGCTGTAAGGTATCATAATACTATAGGTCAGCTGTAAGGTAACATAATACTATAGGTCAGCTGTAAGGTAACATAATACTATAGGTCTACTGTAAGGTAACATAATACTATAGGTCAGCTGTAAGGTAACATAATACTATAGGTCTGCTGTAAGGTAACATAATACTATAGGTCTACTGTAAGGTATCATAATACTATAGGTCTACTGTAAGGTAACATAATACTATAGGTCTGCTGTAAGGTATCATAATACTATAGGTCTACTGTAAGGTATCATAATACAATAGGTCAGCTGTAAGGTATCATAATACTATAGGTCAGCTGTAAGGTAACATAATACTATAGGTCTGCTGTAAGGTAACATAATACCATAGGTCAGCTGTAAGGTAACATAATACTATAGGTCAGCTGTAAGGTATCATACATAATACTATAGGTCAGCTGTAAGGTAACATAATACTATAGGTCTACTGTAAGGTAACATAATACTATAGGTCTGCTGTAAGGTAACATAATACTATAGGTCAGCTGTAAGGTAACATAATACTATAGGTCTGCTGTAAGGTAACATAATACTATAGGTCTGCTGTAAGGTAACATAATACTATAGGTCAGCTGTAAGGTAACATAATACTATAGGTCTACTGTAAGGTAACATAATACTATAGGTCTGCTGTAAGGTAACATAATACTATAGGTCAGCTGTAAGGTATCATAATACTATAGGTCTACTGTAAGGTATCATAATACTATAGGTCTACTGTAAGGTAACATAATACTATAGGTTTACTGTAAGGTAACATAATACTATAGGTCTGCTGTAAGGTAACATAATACTATAGGTTTACTGTAAGGTATCATAATACTATAGGTCTGCTGTAAGGTATCATAATACTATAGGTCTGCTGTAAGGTAACATAATACTATAGGTCTACTGTAAGGTATCATAATACAATAGGTCTACTGTAAGGTATCATAATACTATAGGTCTGCTGTAAGGTAACATAATACTATAGGTCTGCTGTAAGGTATCATAATACTATAGGTCTGCTGTAAGGTATCATAATACTATAGGTCTGCTGTAAGGTAACATAATACAATAGGTCAGCTGTAAGGTAACATAATACTATAGGTCTGCTGTAAGGTAACATAATACTATAGGTCTACTGTAAGGTAACATAATACTATAGGTCTACTGTAAGGTAACATAATACTATAGGTCAGCTGTAAGGTAACATAATACTATAGGTCTACTGTAAGGTAACATAATACTATAGGTCTGCTGTAAGGTAACATAATACTATAGGTCAGCTGTAAGGTATCATAATACTATAGGTCTGCTGTAAGGTAACATAATACTATAGGTCAGCTGTAAGGTATCATAATACTATAGGTCAGCTGTAAGGTAACAGAATACTATAGGTCAGCTGTAAGGTAACATAATACTATAGGTTTACTGTAAGGTAACATAATACTATAGGTTTACTGTAAGGTAACATAATACTATAGGTCTGCTGTAAGGTATCATAATACTATAGGTCAGCTGTAAGGTAACATAATACTATAGGTCTACTGTAAGGTATCATAATACTATAGGTCTACTGTAAGGTAACATAATACTATAGGTCAGCTGTAAGGTAACATAATACTATAGGTCTGCTGTAAGGTATCATAATACTATAGGTCAGCTGTAAGGTAACATAATACTATAGGTATGCTGTAAGGTATCATAATACTATAGGTCTACTGTAAGGTAACATAATACTATAGGTCAGCTGTAAGGTAACATAATACTATAGGTCTACTGTAAGGTAACATAATACTATAGGTCAGCTGTAAGGTAACATAATACTATAGGTCTACTGTAAGTAACATAATACTATAGGTCTACTGTAAGGTAACATAATACTATAGGTCTGCTGTAAGGTAACATAATACTATAGGTCTACTGTAAGGTAACATAATACTATAGGTATGCTGTAAGGTATCATAATACTATAGGTCTACTGTAAGGTAACATAATACTATAGGTCAGCTGTAAGGTAACATAATACTATAGGTCTACTGTAAGGTAACATAATACTATAGGTCAGCTGTAAGGTATCATAATACGATAGGTCTACTGTAAGGTATCATAATACTATAGGTCAGCTGTAAGGTAACATAATACTATAGGTCAGCTGTAAGGTAACATAATACTATAGGTCTACTGTAAGGTATCATAATACTATAGGTCTACTGTAAGGTAACATAATACTATAGGTCTGCTGTAAGGTAACATAATACTATAGGTCAGCTGTAAGGTAACATAATACTATAGGTCTGCTGTAAGGTATCATAATACTATAGGTCTACTGTAAGGTAACATAATACTATAGGTCTGCTGTAAGGTAACATAATACTATAGGTTTACTGTAAGGTATCATAATACTATAGGTCTGCTGTAAGGTAACATAATACTATAGGTCAACTGTAAGGTAACATAATACTATAGGTCTACTGTAAGGTAACATAATACTATAGGTCAGCTGTAAGGTAACATAATACTATAGGTCTACTGTAAGGTAACATAATACTATAGGTCTGCTGTAAGGTAACATAATACTATAGGTCAGCTGTAAGGTATCATAATACTATAGGTCAGCTGTAAGGTAACATAATACTATAGGTCTACTGTAAGGTAACATAATACTATAGGTCTGCTGTAAGGTAACATAATACTATAGGTCTACTGTAAGGTAACATAATACTATAGGTCAGCTGTAAGGTAACATAATACTATAGGTCTACTGTAAGGTATCATAATACTATAGGTCTACTGTAAGGTAACATAATACTATAGGTCAGCTGTAAGGTAACATAATACTATAGGTCTGCTGTAAGGTATCATAATACTATAGGTCTGCTGTAAGGTAACATAATACTATAGGTCAGCTGTAAGGTAACATAATACTATAGGTCTACTGTAAGTAACATAATACTATAGGTCTACTGTAAGGTAACATAATACTATAGGTCTGCTGTAAGGTAACATAATACTATAGGTCTACTGTAAGGTAACATAATACTATAGGTATGCTGTAAGGTATCATAATACTATAGGTCTACTGTAAGGTAACATAATACTATAGGTCAGCTGTAAGGTAACATAATACTATAGGTCTACTGTAAGGTAACATAATACTATAGGTCAGCTGTAAGGTATCATAATACGATAGGTCTACTGTAAGGTAACATAATACTATAGGTCTACTGTAAGGTATCATAATACTATAGGTCTACTGTAAGGTATCATAATACTATAGGTCAGCTGTAAGGTATCATAATACTATAGGTCTACTGTAAGGTATCATAATACTATAGGTCTACTGTAAGGTAACATAATACTATAGGTCTACTGTAAGGTATCATAATACTATAGGTCTACTGTAAGTAACATAATACTATAGGTCTACTGTAAGGTAACATAATACTATAGGTCTGCTGTAAGGTAACATAATACTATAGGTCTGCTGTAAGGTAACATAATACTATAGGTCTACTGTAAGGTAACATAATACTATAGGTCTGCTGTAAGGTATCATAATACTATAGGTCAGCTGTAAGGTAACATAATACTATAGGTCTACTGTAAGGTAACCTAATACTATAGGTCTACTGTAAGGTAACATAATACTATAGGTCTACTGTAAGGTAACATAATACTATAGGTCAGCTGTAAGGTAACATAATACTATAGGTCTGCTGTAAGGTAACATAATACTATAGGTCAGCTGTAAGGTAACATAATACTATAGGTCTGCTGTAAGGTAACATAATACTATAGGTCTACTGTAAGGTATCATAATACTATAGGTCTACTGTAAGGTAACATAATACTATAGGTCTGCTGTAAGGTATCATAATACTATAGGTCTACTGTAAGGTATCATAATACAATAGGTCAGCTGTAAGGTATCATAATACTATAGGTCAGCTGTAAGGTAACATAATACTATAGGTCAGCTGTAAGGTAACATAATACTATAGGTCTACTGTAAGGTAACATAATACTATAGGTCAGCTGTAAGGTAACATAATACTATAGGTCTGCTGTAAGGTAACATAATACTATAGGTCTACTGTAAGGTATCATAATACTATAGGTCTACTGTAAGGTAACATAATACTATAGGTCTGCTGTAAGGTATCATAATACTATAGGTCTACTGTAAGGTATCATAATACAATAGGTCAGCTGTAAGGTATCATAATACTATAGGTCAGCTGTAAGGTAACATAATACTATAGGTCTGCTGTAAGGTAACATAATACCATAGGTCAGCTGTAAGGTAACATAATACTATAGGTCAGCTGTAAGGTATCATACATAATACTATAGGTCAGCTGTAAGGTAACATAATACTATAGGTCTACTGTAAGGTAACATAATACTATAGGTCTGCTGTAAGGTAACATAATACTATAGGTCAGCTGTAAGGTAACATAATACTATAGGTCTGCTGTAAGGTAACATAATACTATAGGTCTGCTGTAAGGTAACATAATACTATAGGTCAGCTGTAAGGTAACATAATACTATAGGTCTACTGTAAGGTAACATAATACTATAGGTCTGCTGTAAGGTAACATAATACTATAGGTCAGCTGTAAGGTATCATAATACTATAGGTCTACTGTAAGGTATCATAATACTATAGGTCTACTGTAAGGTAACATAATACTATAGGTTTACTGTAAGGTAACATAATACTATAGGTCTGCTGTAAGGTAACATAATACTATAGGTTTACTGTAAGGTATCATAATACTATAGGTCTGCTGTAAGGTATCATAATACAATAGGTCTACTGTAAGGTATCATAATACTATAGGTCTGCTGTAAGGTAACATAATACTATAGGTCTACTGTAAGGTATCATAATACAATAGGTCTACTGTAAGGTATCATAATACTATAGGTCTGCTGTAAGGTAACATAATACTATAGGTCTACTGTAAGGTATCATAATACTATAGGTCTACTGTAAGGTAACATAATACTATAGGTCTGCTGTAAGGTATCATAATACTATAGGTCTACTGTAAGGTATCATAATACAATAGGTCAGCTGTAAGGTATCATAATACTATAGGTCAGCTGTAAGGTAACATAATACTATAGGTCTGCTGTAAGGTAACATAATACCATAGGTCAGCTGTAAGGTAACATAATACTATAGGTCAGCTGTAAGGTATCATACATAATACTATAGGTCAGCTGTAAGGTAACATAATACTATAGGTCTACTGTAAGGTAACATAATACTATAGGTCTGCTGTAAGGTAACATAATACTATAGGTCAGCTGTAAGGTAACATAATACTATAGGTCTGCTGTAAGGTAACATAATACTATAGGTCTGCTGTAAGGTAACATAATACTATAGGTCAGCTGTAAGGTAACATAATACTATAGGTCTACTGTAAGGTAACATAATACTATAGGTCTGCTGTAAGGTAACATAATACTATAGGTCAGCTGTAAGGTATCATAATACTATAGGTCTACTGTAAGGTATCATAATACTATAGGTCTACTGTAAGGTAACATAATACTATAGGTTTACTGTAAGGTAACATAATACTATAGGTCTGCTGTAAGGTAACATAATACTATAGGTTTACTGTAAGGTATCATAATACTATAGGTCTGCTGTAAGGTATCATAATACAATAGGTCTACTGTAAGGTATCATAATACTATAGGTCTGCTGTAAGGTAACATAATACTATAGGTCTACTGTAAGGTATCATAATACAATAGGTCTACTGTAAGGTATCATAATACTATAGGTCTGCTGTAAGGTAACATAATACTATAGGTCTGCTGTAAGGTATCATAATACTATAGGTCTGCTGTAAGGTAACATAATACAATAGGTCAGCTGTAAGGTAACATAATACTATAGGTCTGCTGTAAGGTAACATAATACTATAGGTCTACTGTAAGGTAACATAATACTATAGGTCTACTGTAAGGTAACATAATACTATAGGTCAGCTGTAAGGTAACATAATACTATAGGTCTACTGTAAGGTAACATAATACTATAGGTCTGCTGTAAGGTAACATAATACTATAGGTCAGCTGTAAGGTATCATAATACTATAGGTCTGCTGTAAGGTAACATAATACTATAGGTCAGCTGTAAGGTATCATAATACTATAGGTCAGCTGTAAGGTAACAGAATACTATAGGTCAGCTGTAAGGTAACATAATACTATAGGTTTACTGTAAGGTAACATAATACTATAGGTTTACTGTAAGGTAACATAATACTATAGGTCTGCTGTAAGGTATCATAATACTATAGGTCAGCTGTAAGGTAACATAATACTATAGGTCTACTGTAAGGTATCATAATACTATAGGTCTACTGTAAGGTAACATAATACTATAGGTCAGCTGTAAGGTAACATAATACTATAGGTCTGCTGTAAGGTATCATAATACTATAGGTCAGCTGTAAGGTAACATAATACTATAGGTATGCTGTAAGGTATCATAATACTATAGGTCTACTGTAAGGTAACATAATACTATAGGTCAGCTGTAAGGTAACATAATACTATAGGTCTACTGTAAGGTAACATAATACTATAGGTCAGCTGTAAGGTAACATAATACTATAGGTCTACTGTAAGTAACATAATACTATAGGTCTACTGTAAGGTAACATAATACTATAGGTCTACTGTAAGGTAACATAATACTATAGGTCTACTGTAAGGTAACATAATACTATAGGTATGCTGTAAGGTATCATAATACTATAGGTCTACTGTAAGGTAACATAATACTATAGGTCAGCTGTAAGGTAACATAATACTATAGGTCTACTGTAAGGTAACATAATACTATAGGTCAGCTGTAAGGTATCATAATACGATAGGTCTACTGTAAGGTAACATAATACTATAGGTCTACTGTAAGGTATCATAATACTATAGGTCTACTGTAAGTAACATAATACTATAGGTCTACTGTAAGGTAACATAATACTATAGGTCTGCTGTAAGGTAACATAATACTATAGGTCTACTGTAAGGTAACATAATACTATAGGTCTGCTGTAAGGTATCATAATACTATAGGTCTACTGTAAGGTATCATAATACTATAGGTCAGCTGTAAGGTAACATAATACTATAGGTCAGCTGTAAGGTAACATAATACTATAGGTCTACTGTAAGGTAACATAATACTATAGGTCAGCTGTAAGGTAACATAATACTATAGGTCTGCTGTAATGTAACATAATACTATAGGTCTACTGTAAGGTATCATAATACTATAGGTCTACTGTAAGGTAACATAATACTATAGGTCTGCTGTAAGGTATCATAATACTATAGGTCTACTGTAAGGTATCATAATACAATAGGTCAGCTGTAAGGTATCATAATACTATAGGTCAGCTGTAAGGTAACATAATACTATAGGTCTGCTGTAAGGTAACATAATACTATAGGTCAGCTGTAAGGTAACATAATACTATAGGTCAGCTGTAAGGTATCATACATAATACTATAGGTCAGCTGTAAGGTAACATAATACTATAGGTCTACTGTAAGGTAACATAATACTATAGGTCTGCTGTAAGGTAACATAATACTATAGGTCAGCTGTAAGGTAACATAATACTATAGGTCTGCTGTAAGGTAACATAATACTATAGGTCTGCTGTAAGGTAACATAATACTATAGGTCAGCTGTAAGGTAACATAATACTATAGGTCTACTGTAAGGTAACATAATACTATAGGTCTACTGTAAGGTAACATAATACTATAGGTCTACTGTAAGTAACATAATACTATAGGTCTACTGTAAGGTAACATAATACTATAGGTCAGCTGTAAGGTAACATAATACTATAGGTCAGCTGTAAGGTAACATAATACTATAGGTCAGCTGTAAGGTAACATAATACTATAGGTCTGCTGTAAGGTAACATAATACTATAGGTCAGCTGTAAGGTAACATAATACTATAGGTCTGCTGTAAGGTATCATAATACTATAGGTCTACTGTAAGGTAACATAATACTATAGGTCTGCTGTAAGGTATCATAATACTATAGGTCTACTGTAAGGTATCATAATACTATAGGTCTGCTGTAAGGTATCATAATACTATAGGTCAGCTGTAAGGTAACATAATACTATAGGTCAGCTGTAAGGTAACATAATACTATAGGTCTGCTGTAAGGTATCATAATACTATAGGTCAGCTGTAAGGTAACATAATACTATAGGTCTACTGTAAGGTAACATAATACTATAGGTCTGCTGTAAGGTAACATAATACTATAGGTCTACTGTAAGGTAACATAATACTATAGGTCTACTGTAAGGTAACATAATACTATAGGTCTGCTGTAAGGTATCATAATACTATAGGTCTACTGTAAGGTATCATAATACTATAGGTCTACTGTAAGGTAACATAATACTATAGGTCTGCTGTAAGGTAACATAATACTATAGGTCTACTGTAAGGTAACATAATACTATAGGTATGCTGTAAGGTATCATAATACTATAGGTCTACTGTAAGGTAACATAATACTATAGGTCTACTGTAAGGTATCATAATACTATAGGTCTACTGTAAGGTATCATAATACTATAGGTCAGCTGTAAGGTATCATAATACTATAGGTCTACTGTAAGGTATCATAATACTATAGGTCTACTGTAAGTAACATAATACTATAGGTCTACTGTAAGGTAACATAATACTATAGGTCTACTGTAAGGTATCATAATACTATAGGTCTACTGTAAGTAACATAATACTATAGGTCTACTGTAAGGTAACATAATACTATAGGTCTGCTGTAAGGTAACATAATACTATAGGTCTACTGTAAGGTAACATAATACTATAGGTCTGCTGTAAGGTATCATAATACTATAGGTCTACTGTAAGGTATCATAATACTATAGGTCAGCTGTAAGGTAACATAATACTATAGGTCAGCTGTAAGGTAACATAATACTATAGGTCAGCTGTAAGGTAACATAATACTATAGGTCTGCTGTAAGGTAACATAATACTATAGGTCTACTGTAAGGTAACATAATACTATAGGTCTACTGTAAGGTAACATAATACTATAGGTCTACTGTAAGGTAACATAATACTATAGGTCTACTGTAAGGTAACATAATACTATAGGTCTACTGTAAGGTAACATAATACTATAGGTCAGCTGTAAGGTAACATAATACTATAGGTCTGCTGTAAGGTAACATAATACTATAGGTCTACTGTAAGGTATCATAATACTATAGGTTTACTGTAAGGTAACATAATACTATAGGTCTACTGTAAGTAACATAATACTATAGGTCTACTGTAAGTAACATAATACTATAGGTCTACTGTAAGTAACATAATACTATAGGTCAGCTGTAAGGTAACATAATACTATAGGTCTGCTGTAAGGTATCATAATACTATAGGTCTACTGTAAGGTAACATAATACTATAGGTCTACTGTAAGGTAACATAATACTATAGGTCTACTGTAAGGTAACATAATACTATAGGTCTGCTGTAAGGTAACATAATACTATAGGTCTGCTGTAAGGTAACATAATACTATAGGTCTACTGTAAGGTAACATAATACTATAGGTCTGCTGTAAGGTAACATAATACTATAGGTCTACTGTAAGGTAACATAATACTATAGGTCTACTGTAAGGTAACATAATACTATAGGTCTACTGTAAGGTAACATAATACTATAGGTCTACTGTAAGGTAACAGAATACTATAGGTCAGCTGTAAGGTATCATAATACTATAGGTCTACTGTAAGGTATCATAATACTATAGGTCTACTGTAAGTAACATAATACTATAGGTCTACTGTAAGTAACATAATACTATAGGTCTACTGTAAGTAACATAATACTATAGGTCAGCTGTAAGGTAACATAATACTATAGGTCTGCTGTAAGGTATCATAATACTATAGGTCTACTGTAAGGTAACATAATACTATAGGTCTACTGTAAGGTAACATAATACTATAGGTCTACTGTAAGGTAACATAATACTATAGGTCAGCTGTAAGGTAACATAATACTATAGGTCTACTGTAAGGTAACATAATACTATAGGTCTGCTGTAAGGTAACATAATACTATAGGTCTGCTGTAAGGTAACATAATACTATAGGTCTACTGTAAGGTAACATAATACTATAGGTCTGCTGTAAGGTAACATAATACTATAGGTCTGCTGTAAGGTATCATAATACTATAGGTCTACTGTAAGGTAACATAATACTATAGGTCTGCTGTAAGGTATCATAATACTATAGGTCTACTGTAAGGTAACATAATACTATAGGTCTACTGTAAGGTAACATAATACTATAGGTCAGCTGTAAGGTAACATAATACTATAGGTCTGCTGTAAGGTAACATAATACTATAGGTCAGCTGTAAGGTAACATAATACTATAGGTCTACTGTAAGTAACATAATACTATAGGTCTACTGTAAGGTAACATAATACTATAGGTCTGCTGTAAGGTAACATAATACTATAGGTCTACTGTAAGGTAACATAATACTATAGGTATGCTGTAAGGTATCATAATACGATAGGTCTACTGTAAGGTAACATAATACTATAGGTCTACTGTAAGGTATCATAATACTATAGGTCTACTGTAAGGTATCATAATACTATAGGTCAGCTGTAAGGTATCATAATACTATAGGTCTACTGTAAGGTATCATAATACTATAGGTCTACTGTAAGTAACATAATACTATAGGTCTACTGTAAGGTAACATAATACTATAGGTCTACTGTAAGGTATCATAATACTATAGGTCTACTGTAAGTAACATAATACTATAGGTCTACTGTAAGGTAACATAATACTATAGGTCTGCTGTAAGGTAACATAATACTATAGGTCTGCTGTAAGGTAACATAATACTATAGGTCTACTGTAAGGTAACATAATACTATAGGTCTGCTGTAAGGTATCATAATACTATAGGTCTACTGTAAGGTATCATAATACAATAGGTCAGCTGTAAGGTATCATAATACTATAGGTCAGCTGTAAGGTAACATAATACTATAGGTCAGCTGTAAGGTAACATAATACTATAGGTCTACTGTAAGGTAACATAATACTATAGGTCAGCTGTAAGGTAACATAATACTATAGGTCTGCTGTAAGGTAACATAATACTATAGGTCTACTGTAAGGTATCATAATACTATAGGTCTACTGTAAGGTAACATAATACTATAGGTCTGCTGTAAGGTATCATAATACTATAGGTCTACTGTAAGGTATCATAATACAATAGGTCAGCTGTAAGGTATCATAATACTATAGGTCAGCTGTAAGGTAACATAATACTATAGGTCTGCTGTAAGGTAACATAATACCATAGGTCAGCTGTAAGGTAACATAATACTATAGGTCAGCTGTAAGGTATCATACATAATACTATAGGTCAGCTGTAAGGTAACATAATACTATAGGTCTACTGTAAGGTAACATAATACTATAGGTCTGCTGTAAGGTAACATAATACTATAGGTCTGCTGTAAGGTAACATAATACTATAGGTCAGCTGTAAGGTATCATAATACTATAGGTCTACTGTAAGGTATCATAATACTATAGGTCTACTGTAAGGTAACATAATACTATAGGTTTACTGTAAGGTAACATAATACTATAGGTCTGCTGTAAGGTAACATAATACTATAGGTTTACTGTAAGGTATCATAATACTATAGGTCTGCTGTAAGGTATCATAATACAATAGGTCTACTGTAAGGTATCATAATACTATAGGTCTGCTGTAAGGTAACATAATACTATAGGTCTACTGTAAGGTATCATAATACAATAGGTCTACTGTAAGGTATCATAATACTATAGGTCTGCTGTAAGGTAACATAATACTATAGGTCTGCTGTAAGGTATCATAATACTATAGGTCTGCTGTAAGGTAACATAATACAATAGGTCAGCTGTAAGGTAACATAATACTATAGGTCTGCTGTAAGGTAACATAATACTATAGGTCTACTGTAAGGTAACATAATACTATAGGTCTACTGTAAGGTAACATAATACTATAGGTCAGCTGTAAGGTAACATAATACTATAGGTCTACTGTAAGGTAACATAATACTATAGGTCTGCTGTAAGGTAACATAATACTATAGGTCAGCTGTAAGGTATCATAATACTATAGGTCTGCTGTAAGGTAACATAATACTATAGGTCAGCTGTAAGGTATCATAATACTATAGTTCAGCTGTAAGGTAACAGAATACTATAGGTCAGCTGTAAGGTAACATAATACTATAGGTTTACTGTAAGGTAACATAATACTATAGGTTTACTGTAAGGTAACATAATACTATAGGTCTGCTGTAAGGTATCATAATACTATAGGTCAGCTGTAAGGTAACATAATACTATAGGTCTACTGTAAGGTATCATAATACTATAGGTCTACTGTAAGGTAACATAATACTATAGGTCAGCTGTAAGGTAACATAATACTATAGGTCAGCTGTAAGGTAACATAATACTATAGGTCTACTGTAAGGTAACATAATACTATAGGTCAGCTGTAAGGTAACATAATACTATAGGTCTGCTGTAAGGTAACATAATACTATAGGTCTGCTGTAAGGTATCATAATACTATAGGTCTACTGTAAGGTATCATAATACAATAGGTCAGCTGTAAGGTATCATAATACTATAGGTCAGCTGTAAGGTAACATAATACTATAGGTCTGCTGTAAGGTAACATAATACCATAGGTCAGCTGTAAGGTAACATAATACTATAGGTCAGCTGTAAGGTATCATACATAATACTATAGGTCAGCTGTAAGGTAACATAATACTATAGGTCTACTGTAAGGTAACATAATACTATAGGTCTGCTGTAAGGTAACATAATACTATAGGTCTGCTGTAAGGTAACATAATACTATAGGTCAGCTGTAAGGTATCATAATACTATAGGTCTACTGTAAGGTAACATAATACTATAGGTTTACTGTAAGGTAACATAATACTATAGGTCTGCTGTAAGGTAACATAATACTATAGGTTTACTGTAAGGTATCATAATACTATAGGTCTGCTGTAAGGTAACATAATACTATAGGTCTGCTGTAAGGTAACATAATACTATAGGTCAGCTGTAAGGTATCATAATACTATAGGTCTACTGTAAGGTAACATAATACTATAGGTTTACTGTAAGGTAACATAATACTATAGGTCTGCTGTAAGGTAACATAATACTATAGGTTTACTGTAAGGTATCATAATACTATAGGTCTGCTGTAAGGTATCATAATACTATAGGTCTACTGTAAGGTAACATAATACTATAGGTTTACTGTAAGGTAACATAATACTATAGGTCTGCTGTAAGGTAACATAATACTATAGGTTTACTGTAAGGTATCATAATACTATAGGTCTGCTGTAAGGTATCATAATACAATAGGTCTACTGTAAGGTATCATAATACTATAGGTCTGCTGTAAGGTAACATAATACTATAGGTCTACTGTAAGGTATCATAATACAATAGGTCTACTGTAAGGTATCATAATACTATAGGTCTGCTGTAAGGTAACATAATACTATAGGTCTGCTGTAAGGTATCATAATACTATAGGTCTGCTGTAAGGTATCATAATACTATAGGTCTGCTGTAAGGTAACATAATACAATAGGTCAGCTGTAAGGTAACATAATACTATAGGTCTGCTGTAAGGTAACATAATACTATAGGTCTACTGTAAGGTATCATAATACTATAGGTCTACTGTAAGGTAACATAATACTATAGGTCAGCTGTAAGGTAACATAATACTATAGGTCTACTGTAAGGTAACATAATACTATAGGTCTGCTGTAAGGTAACATAATACTATAGGTCAGCTGTAAGGTATCATAATACTATAGGTCTGCTGTAAGGTAACATAATACTATAGGTCAGCTGTAAGGTATCATAATACTATAGGTCAGCTGTAAGGTAACAGAATACTATAGGTCAGCTGTAAGGTAACATAATACTATAGGTTTACTGTAAGGTAACATAATACTATAGGTTTACTGTAAGGTAACATAATACTATAGGTCTGCTGTAAGGTATCATAATACTATAGGTCAGCTGTAAGGTAACATAATACTATAGGTCTACTGTAAGGTATCATAATACTATAGGTCTGCTGTAAGGTAACATAATACTATAGGTCTACTGTAAGGTAACATAATACTATAGGTCTACTGTAAGGTAACATAATACTATAGGTATGCTGTAAGGTATCATAATACTATAGGTCTACTGTAAGGTAACATAATACTATAGGTCAGCTGTAAGGTAACATAATACTATAGGTCTACTGTAAGGTAACATAATACTATAGGTCAGCTGTAAGGTAACATAATACTATAGGTCTACTGTAAGTAACATAATACTATAGGTCTACTGTAAGGTAACATAATACTATAGGTCTGCTGTAAGGTAACATAATACTATAGGTCTACTGTAAGGTAACATAATACTATAGGTATGCTGTAAGGTATCATAATACTATAGGTATACTGTAAGGTAACATAATACTATAGGTCAGCTGTAAGGTAACATAATACTATAGGTCTACTGTAAGGTAACATAATACTATAGGTCAGCTGTAAGGTATCATAATACGATAGGTCTACTGTAAGGTAACATAATACTATAGGTCTACTGTAAGGTATCATAATACTATAGGTCTACTGTAAGTAACATAATACTATAGGTCTACTGTAAGGTAACATAATACTATAGGTCTGCTGTAAGGTAACATAATACTATAGGTCTACTGTAAGGTAACATAATACTATAGGTCTGCTGTAAGGTATCATAATACTATAGGTCTACTGTAAGGTATCATAATACTATAGGTCAGCTGTAAGGTAACATAATACTATAGGTCAGCTGTAAGGTAACATAATACTATAGGTCTGCTGTAAGGTAACATAATACTATAGGTCTACTGTAAGGTAACATAATACTATAGGTCTACTGTAAGGTAACATAATACTATAGGTCTACTGTAAGGTAACATAATACTATAGGTCTACTGTAAGGTAACATAATACTATAGGTCTACTGTAAGGTAACATAATACTATAGGTCAGCTGTAAGGTAACATAATACTATAGGTCTGCTGTAAGGTAACATAATACTATAGGTCTACTGTAAGGTATCATAATACTATAGGTCTACTGTAAGGTAACATAATACTATAGGTCTGCTGTAAGGTATCATAATACTATAGGTCTACTGTAAGGTATCATAATACAATAGGTCAGCTGTAAGGTATCATAATACTATAGGTCAGCTGTAAGGTAACATAATACTATAGGTCTGCTGTAAGGTAACATAATACTATAGGTCAGCTGTAAGGTAACATAATACTATAGGTCAGCTGTAAGGTATCATACATAATACTATAGGTCAGCTGTAAGGTAACATAATACTATAGGTCTACTGTAAGGTAACATAATACTATAGGTCTGCTGTAAGGTAACATAATACTATAGGTCAGCTGTAAGGTAACATAATACTATAGGTCTGCTGTAAGGTAACATAATACTATAGGTCTGCTGTAAGGTAACATAATACTATAGGTCTACTGTAAGGTAACATAATACTATAGGTCTACTGTAAGTAACATAATACTATAGGTCTACTGTAAGGTAACATAATACTATAGGTCAGCTGTAAGGTAACATAATACTATAGGTCAGCTGTAAGGTAACATAATACTATAGGTCTGCTGTAAGGTAACATAATACTATAGGTCAGCTGTAAGGTAACATAATACTATAGGTCTGCTGTAAGGTATCATAATACTATAGGTCTACTGTAAGGTAACATAATACTATAGGTCTGCTGTAAGGTATCATAATACTATAGGTCTACTGTAAGGTATCATAATACTATAGGTCTGCTGTAAGGTATCATAATACTATAGGTCAGCTGTAAGGTAACATAATACTATAGGTCAGCTGTAAGGTAACATAATACTATAGGTCTGCTGTAAGGTATCATAATACTATAGGTCAGCTGTAAGGTAACATAATACTATAGGTCTACTGTAAGGTAACATAATACTATAGGTCTGCTGTAAGGTAACATAATACTATAGGTCTACTGTAAGGTAACATAATACTATAGGTCTACTGTAAGGTAACATAATACTATAGGTCTGCTGTAAGGTATCATAATACTATAGGTCTACTGTAAGGTATCATAATACTATAGGTCTACTGTAAGGTAACATAATACTATAGGTCTGCTGTAAGGTAACATAATACTATAGGTCTACTGTAAGGTAACATAATACTATAGGTATGCTGTAAGGTATCATAATACTATAGGTCTACTGTAAGGTAACATAATACTATAGGTCAGCTGTAAGGTAACATAATACTATAGGTCTACTGTAAGGTAACATAATACTATAGGTCAGCTGTAAGGTATCATAATACTATAGGTCAGCTGTAAGGTATCATAATACTATAGGTCTACTGTAAGGTATCATAATACTATAGGTCTACTGTAAGTAACATAATACTATAGGTCTACTGTAAGGTAACATAATACTATAGGTCTACTGTAAGGTATCATAATACTATAGGTCTACTGTAAGTAACATAATACTATAGGTCTACTGTAAGGTAACATAATACTATAGGTCTACTGTAAGGTATCATAATACTATAGGTCAGCTGTAAGGTAACATAATACTATAGGTCAGCTGTAAGGTAACATAATACTATAGGTCTGCTGTAAGGTAACATAATACTATAGGTCTACTGTAAGGTAACATAATACTATAGGTCTACTGTAAGGTAACATAATACTATAGGTCTACTGTAAGGTAACATAATACTATAGGTCTACTGTAAGGTAACATAATACTATAGGTCAGCTGTAAGGTAACATAATACTATAGGTCTGCTGTAAGGTAACATAATACTATAGGTCTACTGTAAGGTAACATAATACTATAGGTCTGCTGTAAGGCAACATAATACTATAGGTCTACTGTAAGGTAACATAATACTATAGGTCTGCTGTAAGGTATCATAATACTATAGGTCTACTGTAAGGTATCATAATACTATAGGTCAGCTGTAAGGTAACATAATACTATAGGTCAGCTGTAAGGTAACATAATACTATAGGTCTGCTGTAAGGTAACATAATACTATAGGTCTACTGTAAGGTAACATAATACTATAGGTCTACTGTAAGGTAACATAATACTATAGGTCTACTGTAAGGTAACATAATACTATAGGTCTACTGTAAGGTAACATAATACTATAGGTCTACTGTAAGGTAACATAATACTATAGGTCTACTGTAAGGTAACATAATACTATAGGTCAGCTGTAAGGTAACATAATACTATAGGTCTGCTGTAAGGTAACATAATACTATAGGTCTACTGTAAGGTATCATAATACTATAGGTCTACTGTAAGGTAACATAATACTATAGGTCTGCTGTAAGGTATCATAATACTATAGGTCTACTGTAAGGTATCATAATACAATAGGTCAGCTGTAAGGTATCATAATACTATAGGTCAGCTGTAAGGTAACATAATACTATAGGTCTGCTGTAAGGTAACATAATACTATAGGTCAGCTGTAAGGTAACATAATACTATAGGTCAGCTGTAAGGTATCATACATAATACTATAGGTCAGCTGTAAGGTAACAATACTATAGGTCTGCTGTAAGGTAACATAATACTATAGGTCAGCTGTAAGGTAACATAATACTATAGGTCTGCTGTAAGGTAACATAATACTATAGGTCTGCTGTAAGGTAACATAATACTATAGGTCAGCTGTAAGGTAACATAATACTATAGGTCTACTGTAAGGTAACATAATACTATAGGTCTACTGTAAGTAACATAATACTATAGGTCTACTGTAAGGTAACATAATACTATAGGTCAGCTGTAAGGTAACATAATACTATAGGTCAGCTGTAAGGTAACATAATACTATAGGTCAGCTGTAAGGTAACATAATTCTATAGGTCTGCTGTAAGGTAACATAATACTATAGGTCAGCTGTAAGGTAACATAATACTATAGGTCTGCTGTAAGGTATCATAATACTATAGGTCTACTGTAAGGTAACATAATACTATAGGTCTGCTGTAAGGTATCATAATACTATAGGTCTACTGTAAGGTATCATAATACTATAGGTCTGCTGTAAGGTATCATAATACTATAGGTCAGCTGTAAGGTAACATAATACTATAGGTCAGCTGTAAGGTAACATAATACTATAGGTCTGCTGTAAGGTATCATAATACTATAGGTCAGCTGTAAGGTAACATAATACTATAGGTCTACTGTAAGGTAACATAATACTATAGGTCTGCTGTAAGGTAACATAATACTATAGGTCTACTGTAAGGTAACATAATACTATAGGTCTACTGTAAGGTAACATAATACTATAGGTCTGCTGTAAGGTATCATAATACTATAGGTCTACTGTAAGGTATCATAATACTATAGGTCTACTGTAAGGTAACATAATACTATAGGTCAGCTGTAAGGTAACATAATACTATAGGTCTACTGTAAGGTAACATAATACTATAGGTCAGCTGTAAGGTATCATAATACGATAGGTCTACTGTAAGGTAACATAATACTATAGGTCTACTGTAAGGTATCATAATACTATAGGTCTACTGTAAGGTATCATAATACTATAGGTCAGCTGTAAGGTATCATAATACTATAGGTCTACTGTAAGGTATCATAATACTATAGGTCTACTGTAAGTAACATAATACTATAGGTCTACTGTAAGGTAACATAATACTATAGGTCTGCTGTAAGGTAACATAATACTATAGGTCTACTGTAAGGTAACATAATACTATAGGTCTGCTGTAAGGTATCATAATACTATAGGTCTACTGTAAGGTATCATAATACTATAGGTCAGCTGTAAGGTAACATAATACTATAGGTCAGCTGTAAGGTAACATAATACTATAGGTCTACTGTAAGGTAACATAATACTATAGGTCTACTGTAAGGTAACATAATACTATAGGTCTACTGTAAGGTAACATAATACTATAGGTCTACTGTAAGGTAACATAATACTATAGGTCAGCTGTAAGGTAACATAATACTATAGGTCTGCTGTAAGGTAACATAATACTATAGGTCTACTGTAAGGTATCATAATACTATAGGTTTACTGTAAGGTAACATAATACTATAGGTCTACTGTAAGTAACATAATACTATAGGTCTACTGTAAGTAACATAATACTATAGGTCTACTGTAAGTAACATAATACTATAGGTCAGCTGTAAGGTAACATAATACTATAGGTCTGCTGTAAGGTATCATAATACTATAGGTCTACTGTAAGGTAACATAATACTATAGGTCTACTGTAAGGTAACATAATACTATAGGTCTACTGTAAGGTAACATAATACTATAGGTCTGCTGTAAGGTAACATAATACTATAGGTCTGCTGTAAGGTAACATAATACTATAGGTCTACTGTAAGGTATCATAATACTATAGGTCTACTGTAAGTAACATAATACTATAGGTCTACTGTAAGTAACATAATACTATAGGTCTACTGTAAGTAACATAATACTATAGGTCAGCTGTAAGGTAACATAATACTATAGGTCAGCTGTAAGGTAACATAATACTATAGGTCTGCTGTAAGGTATCATAATACTATAGGTCTACTGTAAGGTAACATAATACTATAGGTCTACTGTAAGGTAACATAATACTATAGGTCTACTGTAAGGTAACATAATACTATAGGTCTACTGTAAGGTATCATAATACTATAGGTCTACTGTAAGGTATCATAATACTATAGGTCTGCTGTAAGGTAACATAATACTATAGGTCTACTGTAAGGTAACATAATACTATAGGTCTACTGTAAGGTAACATAATACTATAGGTCAGCTGTAAGGTAACATAATACTATAGGTCTACTGTAAGGTAACATAATACTATAGGTCTGCTGTAAGGTAACATAATACTATAGGTCTGCTGTAAGGTAACATAATACTATAGGTCTACTGTAAGGTAACATAATACTATAGGTCTGCTGTAAGGTAACATAATACTATAGGTCTGCTGTAAGGTATCATAATACTATAGGTCTACTGTAAGGTAACATAATACTATAGGTCTGCTGTAAGGTATCATAATACTATAGGTCTACTGTAAGGTAACATAATACTATAGGTCTACTGTAAGGTAACATAATACTATAGGTCTACTGTAAGGTAACATAATACTATAGGTCAGCTGTAAGGTAACATAATACTATAGGTCTGCTGTAAGGTAACATAATACTATAGGTCTACTGTAAGGTAACATAATACTATAGGTCTGCTGTAAGGTAACATAATACTATAGGTCAGCTGTAAGGTAACATAATACTATAGGTCTGCTGTAAGGTATCATAATACTATAGGTCAGCTGTAAGGTAACATAATACTATAGGTCTGCTGTAAGGTAACATAATACTATAGGTCAGCTGTAAGGTAACATAATACTATAGGTCTACTGTAAGGTAACATAATACTATAGGTCTGCTGTAAGGTATCATAATACTATAGGTCTACTGTAAGGTAACATAATACTATAGGTCTACTGTAAGGTAACATAATACTATAGGTCTGCTGTAAGGTAACATAATACTATAGGTCTGCTGTAAGGTAACATAATACTATAGGTCTGCTGTAAGGTAACATAATACTATAGGTCTACTGTAAGGTAACATAATACTATAGGTCTGCTGTAAGGTAACATAATACTATAGGTCTACTGTAAGGTAACATAATACTATAGGTCTACTGTAAGGTAACATAATACTATAGGTCTACTGTAAGGTAACATAATACTATAGGTCTGCTGTAAGGTAACATAATACTATAGGTCTGCTGTAAGGTAACATAATACTATAGGTCTACTGTAAGGTAACATAATACTATAGGTCTGCTGTAAGGTAACATAATACTATAGGTCTACTGTAAGGTAACATAATACTATAGGTCTACTGTAAGGTAACATAATACTATAGGTCTACTGTAAGGTATCATACATAATACTATAGGTCTGCTGTAAGGTAACATAATACTATAGGTCAGCTGTAAGGTATCATAATACTATAGGTCAGCTGTAAGGTAACATAATACTATAGGTCTACTGTAAGGTATCATAATACTATAGGTCTACTGTAAGGTAACATAATACTATAGGTCTACTGTAAGGTAACATAATACTATAGGTCTACTGTAAGGTATCATAATACTATAGGTCTACTGTAAGGTATCATAATACTATAGGTCTGCTGTAAGGTAACATAATACTATAGGTCTACTGTAAGGTAACATAATACTATAGGTCTACTGTAAGGTAACATAATACTATAGGTCAGCTGCAAGGTAACATAATACTATAGGTCTACTGTAAGGTAACATAATACTATAGGTCTGCTGTAAGGTAACATAATACTATAGGTCTGCTGTAAGGTAACATAATACTATAGGTCTGCTGTAAGGTAACATAATACTATAGGTCTGCTGTAAGGTATCATAATACTATAGGTCTACTGTAAGGTATCATAATACTATAGGTCTGCTGTAAGGTAACATAATACTATAGGTCTACTGTAAGGTAACATAATACTATAGGTTTACTGTAAGGTAACACTGCACCATCATCTAACACCTGTGGTGCTAGCCAGGGAGGTAACCGTGTGTTGTGGTCGACCCCACCGTGTGGTTGTGTTGCTTTCCGTTTGAGCCAGTCTGACCTGAAGATGCATGTGTGCAGTCTGTTGGCGATGGGTTGTGGGTAGATTACCCTCCTGTAGCAACACGGTGCAGTCTATCATCAAGTAACTAATGCATGGATTTTTAAGATATAAAAAATGTCGAAGTTATTGGCAAGTCATTGATCTTTGGAGAGTTGAGCATACAAGTGGATGTTGAAGCCAACATGGCCATTTCGTTTAAGAATGGTGTTTCTATCATGTTAAGTGGATATGCAAACCGTAAATCTGTACTAAAGACTACTTTACATAGTGAGTGAGGGAGAAACGTCACCTTGCAGATCTTTCTGTTTTGGTTACATTTCGCCCCACTGAAGCTGTTGGTGAAACTGAAAGCCTCATAGAAGTCAGCTTGGGTTGACTGGCTGGTTATTCTCCTCTTCACGAAAGTAGATGTTAATATTTGGTTCAAATGGCATTTTCTAAATGTCTATCTTTTTGAGTTGACTGTTTCCACCGCCAGAGATGTGCATGGTTTGATTTCTATGATGATTTCACTTTGATTGGTTGTGGAGTGATTCTCACTTCTTAAGTTTACACCCACAAGATACAGTTAGTCTATATACGGTCCTATGTTAGGCCCTAAATTCATTCTCAAACGTGGCACATACTGCAGCCCTAGTGTTATCACAACCTAATTCATCTACACAGTTTATAAGACTATCTTCTTTACAATCCTGCTTCTCTTGTGGTTGAAACTTTATTTTTTTACTAACAAAAACATTTTAATTTGTATGACAACAAATGTTTTTCTTCCACAAAGTGATTTTACACTGTATGGATCACATGTAATTTCATTGTGTTTCCGTTGTCTTGTTTTCATCCTATAGGTGTTCATACACACGTTTTTGGCTGCCCCTCTTTCTGTTACTGTTGCATGTGTTTACTTCTTGTTAGTTGCATGCACCTGTCTGTCTGGTCTGGTCTGTCTGTCTGTCTGTCTGTCTGTCTCGACGCTGTCTGTCTGTCTGCCTGTCTGTCTCGACGCTGTCTGTCTGTCTGCCTGTCTGTCTCGACGCTGTCTGTCTGTCTGTCTCGACGCTGTCTGTCTGTCTGTCTCGACGCTGTCTGTCTGTCTGTCTCGACGCTGTCTGTCTGTCTGTCTCGACGCTGTCTGTCTGTCTGTTTCGACGCTGTATGTCTGTCTGTCTCGACGCTGTATGTCTGTCTCGGCAATTCCAGTACTCGGGGGCCTGACTGGTGTCACACTTTTCCCCATCCCTAGCAAACACAGCTGATTGAAACTAATTGCATTCTAAACTGAAGATCATGATTATGTGATTATTGGAGTCGGGTGTGTTAGCTGGGACTGGGGAAAAAGTGTCCCACCAATCAGACCCCGGGGACTGGAGTTGGCCTGGTCTAGACGCTGTCTGTCTCATCTTCCAATAGGCTTGCCTTGGTCTTCAGCTCACCACTGCCCCCCTATGGACGGCTATGCATAAGCTCCACTCAAATCAGCAGTCTGTTTTGAGCATTGGGAAGTATGGGAACTAGCCTAGTGCTTGGGGTTTGAGTGCGTGTGGTTTATGATGTGCAGGGTTTGGATGGCTTGTGGTGGCTCACCATTGAAGGGTTGACATTTCATTGTGCTTGTATATGCTTGTACAATAGAGTGTGTGTTGTGTGAGAGTGTAGATTACTGTATGTATTGCTATGGTTTGGGAGGGTTACAATGGTTCCTAGTAAGTTTACAATGGCTTCTGGGGACCCAGGCATGCCTGTTATAACACTATTGTGTTACATGCTAACTCCTTTGTCAATGCCTGTTTAACCTTGGGAGAAGAGAATTAACGCACCAGAAATGGCATGCCACTAATACAGAAGTTATTGAAGGCGGTCACACCACATTGACTAGCTGAGATACTATAGTATTTAACACCTAATTGGTGTGAATCTTCGCTGTTTTTGGTTTACCTCAGATATATATATATATATATATATCTCATGTAATGACTCAAAGTAGCTTATTTCAACAAATTCGGAGAACAAACTGAATGTAAAGTATTTTCTAACCCTGTATCTTCATCAATCTTATGATTTTATTTGGCTGGCATTTTGCCAACTCAGCCACCGCATTGGACAAGATTTTTTAGCTGCAAGGTGTGGTGTGTGACCAGGTGTGGTGTGTGACCAGGTGTGGTGTGCTGTGGGGTGAGTTCTGCGGTGTTGTCATGTCCCGTTGTGTGTGGGGTTGGCGTTGAACTGCCCTACTGTGTGCACGTGTGTGTGTGTGTGTGTGTGTGTACACAAGGTTACATGATGTTGGAGCCTATCTGTTGGCTGACGAGGAGTGCAGTCTGATCCAGCAGGTTCACGCCATCAGTAATGTAGAGGAGTCTATCTACATGGAGTCTTCTGTCCAGCCCTATGGGCCCCAGGCCAGGTAAAACACAGCATGGAGTCTTCTGTCCAGCTCTATGGGCCCCAGGCCAGGTAAAACACAGCATGGAGTCTTCTGTCCAGCCCTATGGGCCCCAGGCCAGGTAAAACACAGCATGGAGTCTTCTGTCCAGCTCTATGGGCCCCAGGCCAGGTAAAACACAGCATGGAGTCTTCTGTCCAGCCCTATGGGCCCCAGGCCAGGTAAAACACAGCATGGAGTCTTCTGTCTAGTCCTATGGGCCCCAGGCCAGGTAAAACACAGCATGGAGTCTTCTGTCTAGTCCTATGGGCCCCAGGCCAGGTAAAACACAGCATGGAGTCTTCTGTCTAGTCCTATGGGCCCCAGGCCAGGTAAAACACAGCATGGAGTCTTCTGTCTAGTCCTATGGGCCCCAGGCCAGGTAAAACACAGCATGGAGGCTTCTGTCTAGTCCTATGGGCCCCAGGCCAGGTAAAACACAGCATGGAGTCAGTCTTCTGTCCAGCCCTATGGGCCCCAGGCCAGGTAAAACACAGCATGGAGTCTTCTGTCTAGTCCTATGGGCCCCAGGCCAGGTAAAACACAGCATGGAGTCTTCTGTCCAGCCCTATGGGCCCCAGGCCAGGTAAAACACAGCATGGAGTCTTCTGTCTAGTCCTATGGGCCCCAGGCCAGGTAAAACACAGCATGGAGTCTTCTGTCTAGTCCTATGGGCCCCAGGCCAGGTAAAACACAGCATGGAGTCTTCTGTCTAGTCCTATGGGCCCCAGGCCTGGTAAAACACAGCATGGAGTCTTCTGTCTAGTCTTATGGGCCCCAGGCCTGGTAAAACACAGCATGGAGTCTTCTGTCTAGTCCTATGGGCCCCAGGCCAGGTACAACACAGCATGGAGTCTTCTGTCTAGTCCTATGGGCCCCAGGCCTGGTAAAACACAGCATGGAGTCTTCTGTCTAGTCTTATGGGCCACAGGCCAGGTAAAACACAGCATCTGACAAACTGGGGGCTAAGGGACAGCTGTTTGTCACTGGCTGGGTAGATGCAGGTATGGTGGACGTTGATGTGGCAACGGCAAGCCCTGTTAGGGGAGGAGATTGCTTTAGCCTCCGTTATTATATGAAGAGGAGATTATAATGAAGGCTACAGACATAACGAGCTACATCTAAGTACTTTGGCCTCAACCTTTAATAAACAACAGCCTTTGATCTGTTTTCACCCAGTGTACCTGATGGAACTCACTGACTACCTTTTAAATGGGCATCTATCATTACTTTTGAAGGTACCGGTCAATGTCTTAGTCCTACAAATAGCTGGTTGGTCTGGTTTGTGTGTGGCTGCTTGCTGAATAAGCTTTGTTGTGCAGTATGCTGGTGGGAGGAAGGTATTTCTCTTCCTCTGAGGTACAGGTCATAGTTAAGCAGGATGGCAGTTGTCTATCTAATGGACTCTTCCTGCTAAACCTGATTGAATGGGTTAGGGTTTCTGCTGCTGTGTCAGATATCACTGTGAAGATTAATGGGTTGTTGAGCTGTGTGTGTGTGTGTGTGAGAGAGATAAATAATTTGTGTGTGTGTGAGAGAGAGAGTGTGTGAGTGTGAACACGAGATTGTGTGTTTGGCAATTTATAAGTTAGAGCTTTCTGCTAACCTCTGCACTTCAGAAATTCCTCTCGCTTCTAGAGCCTCTCCCCCTCCCCTCTCCTTCTCCCCCTCCCCTTATCCTTCTCCCTCTCCTTCAGAAATCTCCCCTAGAGCCTCTCCCCCTCCCCTTCCTTCTCCCCCTCCCCTATCCTTCTCCCCCTCCCCTCTCCTTCTCCCCCTCCCCTCTCCTTCTCCCCCTCCCCTCTCCTTCTCCCCCTCCCCTCTCTTTCTCCCCTCTCCTTTCCCTCCCCTCTCAGCCTCCTGTCTTCCCTCCATGTTGTTGTCTCATACTGTTAGTACTGTATGTTATAGCCAGGGTTGTGTTCAGTGGACCTAGAAACTGAGGCACTATGTTCAATCAGTACAGTCAAAATGCTTGCATTTCCACCTCGTGTACCTATTGAATGTGACCCGGACTTAGAGCTTTTGTCTTGTTTCTGTTTCCCAAGCAGAACCTCCTCCGCATCCCTCACTCTTTCTGTCCATAGCCAATACTTTCCTCGCCTTTGAGGTTTCACCCAATAAATAGGAGTTATTGTCAGATTGACCAAACAAATCTAATGTTCCAGTAACAGCCACTCACATGTTAGTGTATGCGGTACTGCTCGCATCACAGACTTAGCCTGGTTAAACTAGCCTGAACGCTGAACTCCCCATTCTAGGGAAGTGAAACAATGGTGAGCGAGCGTTCAGTCTGGTTTAACCAGGCTATCACAGACTAGCTCATTTTCAGAAGACAGTTTAACTAGGCTGTCTTCTGAAAATGAGCTAGTCTGTGATAGCCTGGTTAAACATGATATACTAACTAATTTTCAGAAGACAGTATATCATGTAAAGAGGTTGTATTGGTACTACAACATTGGTACTATCGAACAGTTGGACTGTACCTCTGTTTTTGTAGAGATTTGTTTAGGAAGCTCAGAGAACATGACTTTAGTTTGTAATTTGTCAACATGTCCTCATGTGATTTGGAAACGAGGCTGTATTGTTGTATTCATTTCTTTATCCCCCCACTCCCTCTCTTTCTCCCCCCTCTTCTCAGGCACATGGCTCAGGCAGACCTGAAGAGCTCTACGTTTTGGCTAAGGGCAAGCGTGGGGGCAACTGTGTTTGCAGTCCTGGGCTTCGCTATGTACAGAGCTATCCTCAAACAACGATGATCAAGACAGACACAGGATGCATGAGATGACCCGCCCCCCACCGCCTAGTCTCTGCCCTTTGACCCCTCACCCCCTCCCTCCAACATCCCACAGTCCTCTGCTCCCCTTCCCCCAAAAAGAGACAACTACTGAATGAAACGGAACTTCCAGCCCCTCTGAACCAGCCCTGATCCCACATCCACCCTACCGGAGAAGGAACAAACCGGAGAAACCATAGATTGATTTTATATATTTGAAACAGAGAAAAAAACTTGTCATCAACTGTTTTTTGTTTTTCTTTGGGGGAAAAAAAATGTCACCACAAACTCACATTGTTTTTTGAACACCATCTAATCAATCTACTGCAGGCATTCTGGTATTGTGTGATCTGGTCTAGTCTTGGGGTATTTTCTTCTCCAGGTCAGACAGTAGTAGTTGCTGGTTGTTTTTAAATCTGTGTAGAACCCGGCCTTTTTTCTCAGGTCAGTATTATAGCTAGCTGGTTTGACCCCCAGAGCCCAGGAGAAAGCAAAGAAGGCAGCCGCATACAACTCACTACAAAAGGGACTGAAAATATTTGTTTATAGGTGTGTGTGTGTATATATAAATATATATATTTGCTCGGGTACTTAGAGAAATACCCAACTAGATTACGGCGTGAACAAAGCTTGCCAGGATCAAAGCATTCAGTTCTGTAACACCTCAACAGTGAGCCTACAGGAAGAGCTGCAAAGTCAAAGCCATTTTTAACGTTGAAAAGGTCATGGGTTTCGTGCACGCGTTTCAATTGCTATTAATTTATGAACCTGTTTTCTTTGGTTTATCAGTTTGGAATGGTTTGTTCAGCATTGCATGAAACAGACGCACTTCAAGAGGATAATGCGTTCATTTACCATGTGTTTTTGTGTATCTAGTATTATCAAAGCCGTTATTAATAATGACATCCATCATTCACTTACTCTGAAAGACAAAAGACTACAACATTATCATGACTGCTTCTTCCGCGACTTGTTTTATTTGTATTTGTTCCTTTCATATTATGATTCTATTGGTCTGTTCCACTGTTATGCCTCCAGATTACACTATGTTATTAACAGCCATGCAGTGCACCTCTGACTCCCTCCTTGGACCATGGACGGAACTGTTTATTCTCATTGACTTTTCCAACATTTACAATAAAGAACTGTGTGATCTGATACAAGTGTCTGCAATATGATTTGATACATTCATATAACATACACATTATCCCCCCTCAAACTATTCCCTATCTTTTAGCAGTGTCAGAACAGTGTGTAAATGTTGGAGTCATCTGATTTCTTCAAATCCACCATACTTACATGTTCATTGTACAACATGTCACGAAGTGTAGCCTGCTTTTACTAACATTGAATCCTTTGAAGAATAATGTTCTCTTCATTGAGCTCAAAATTCTCAGTGGACAAACACCTGAAATGTGGGTACGTATAATGGCTAGGCAGGCGCGTATAGTTCACCACACACAGTCAACGTCAACTTGACCTTAATATCCCATACGTTTCTATACCGAGTGACTGAAGACAAACATGGGGACAAACAAGCATTTTGTGGGTCAGAATGGAGAAGTGTGCAGGTGATGAAGCCAGTGATATCCCAGTTCTCAGTGAAAGGGGGAAGTCACCCATCGACTAGTGATACTGAACAAGAACTAACAACAGGATTTAGTATAAGTGTTAACTTCTGAAACGATGTCAACGGAGAGGCAACAGCTGCTTTTCGAGGGCTTCCTGAAGAAAAGGAAAGATACAATGGTAAGACAAATATGTAGAAATAATTGTCACATTAACAGCTCAATTACTGGACTCAGTTTACTTGGTAGTTGTTGGGGAATTGTTAGATTACTGCACTGTCTGAACTAGAAGCACAAGCATTTCGCTACACTCAAATGAACACCTGCTAGCCACGTGTATGTGACCAATAACATTTGATTTTATGTGTTGATGAATACTTACAAGTGATCACTTTTCCAATATTTTTGTCAACTGCTTTCTATATATGCCAATATATTCCATACTACTGTGTTTTACTCTGTTATTGCCAGTCAGTCATGGTTTGTATCCAGAATCAAGTCTTCACTATCTGGAGGGACACTGAGTCTGGAGGGACACTGAGTCTGTAGGGACACTGAGTCTGTGTTTTACTCTGTTATTGCCAGTCAGTCATGGTTTGTATCCAGAATCAGGTCTTCACTATCTGGAGGGACACTGAGTCTGGAGGGACACTGAGTCTGTAGGGACAATGAGTCTGGAGGGACACTGAGTCTGTAGGGACAATGAGTCTGTAGGGACACTGAGTCTGGAGGGACACTGAGTCTGTAGGGACAATGAGTCTGGAGAGACACTGAGTCTGTAGGGACAATGAGTCTGTAGGGACACTGAGTCTGGAGGGACACTGAGTCTGTAGGGACAATGAGTCTGGAGGGACACTGAGTCTGTAGGGACAATGAGTCTGTAGGGACACTGAGTATGTAGGGACACTGAGTCTGGAGGGACACTGAGTCTGGAGGGACAATGAGTCTGTAGGGACACTGAGTCTGGAGGGACACTGAGTCTGTGTTTTACTCTGTTATTGCCAGTCAGTCATGGTTTGTATCCAGAATCAAGTCTTCACTATCTGGAGGGACACTGAGTCTGGAGGGACACTGAGTCTGGAGGGACACTGAGTCTGGAGGGACACTGAGTCTGTAGGGACACTGAGTCTGTGTTTTACTCTGTTACTGCCAGTCAGTCATGGTTTGTATCCAGAATCAAGTCTTCACTATCTGGAGGGACACTGAGTCTGGAGGGACACTGAGTCTGTAGGGACACTGAGTCTGGAGGGACACTGAGTCTGTAGGGACACTGAGTCTGGAGGGACACTGAGTCTGGAGGGACACTGAGTCTGTAGGGACACTGAGTCTGGAGGGACACTGAGTCTGGAGGGACACTGAGTCTGGAGGGACACTGAGTCTGTGTTTTTTCTCTTTTAGAAAATGAAGTGGTCAACCTATTGGTTCAGGCTCCAAAACACAACATTATTCTTCTACACTAAGAAACATGGGAGTGCTGTGAGTATCAGCTGAGAGAAGTCCTTCAACGTTTTCAGGGGAAGTTGAATGTTATTTACACTGTTCAAAGTAGTAATAGTCTTCTGATCTTCTCTGTCCCCCACAGTCACACCTAAGAGGCCTGTACTACATCTACACCGTAAGTCAAACTGATTTGATTTGATTTGGTCTGAAAGCCTTCTTGGTCCTTCTAGCCGGACAGACAGGAACAATTGCCCTGGACTTTGTTCTACTTTCCCTTGTGTTCAATGAACATTACCCACTATTCCATATGCCCTAGTTACAGCTGCTTAATAGTATACTATTTACAAGTATGTATAGCACTTTATGTCTGAAATAGAAGTGTTGTTGTTGGGCCAGGTGCAGTCTGTGCGTGAGATCCAGAGGGAGAAGCGTAAGCACTACGTGTTTGAAATCACCATGAAGAATGGGAAGAGGAAAGTACTGGTGAGTCACACAGACAGCTCTACTCCCACTTCAGGTGTACAGAACCGTGTGGTGTGGGCTGTGCAGGCTGCCCTGTTGTTTCAGGATGTGGTCTGTTACTAGTGTCATTACAGAACCGTGTGGGCGCCGATGCCTGTGTAGGTTTAACATGTGGTTTCAGGATGTGGTCTGTTACTGTCACTTCATACTCACTGATGGGAATTTCCCAAATGAAAGTACCAGGTGAAGAAGCTGTCCATTGTTCAGAAAGAGAAATTCAACTGTATTAAAATATTTTATCAGCTGTTTACATTTGAGTCATTTAGCAGACACTCTTATCCAGAGCAATTAGGGTTATAGGTGCTTCACACCTAGATGTTGGACCTAGTCATCTTGGGGAATAGAACCAGAGACCTTTTGGTTATTAACCCAACACTCTTAACCACTAGGCTAACTAGTACCCAGCTGTGTTCTACAGTACTTGGATTGCTTAAAGTCATTTAACACTTCCTCTAACAACTAAGGATGATCTTTTTAACTCAGACTGTAACAATGTACTAAATGCATCCCTGCTACCCCCTGACCATGTGTCTGCAGTCTGCAGAGACAGGGGATCTGAGGAGGGAGTGGATTGGCCAGCTGTGGAGGGCCATGCATCTCTCAGGCCCAGGGGGTACTGACCCAGGCTGCATACGGTAACAGAAAGCTCAGGATTATTGAGACACTACTGCACTGTTTGTCATTACATTACACTAGTAATTTATCAGGAGCTCATACCTAGAACGACTTCCAAAAGGTTCATTCAAATTAGGCTAAATAACCTATGACCATCGTAAGTTAAACCTTAAAAAATAACTGTTTGTAACAATCACAGTGCTAGAATAGATGAAATCTGTGCAGGTGTATTTGAAGCCTGAAACTATTATATAGATATGGGAGGATTTGCTATGCAGACAGCACAGGAGGTTGGTGCCACCTTCATTGTGGAGGACGGGCTCGTGGTAATGGCCGGAGTGGAATTTGTGGAATGGTATCAAACACATGGTTTGCGTTCCAGCCATTATTATGAGCCGTCCTCCCCTCAGCAGCCTCCAGTGGCAGACAGAGCCTATGCAACAGCTGTCTAAGATAATGCTTTATGTATTCCTGGTCAGCATTTGAGTGCCTTGGAATGCATTATCTGCAAAAATGTTGGTTTAATAAAATATAGTGGGGAACAGTTTTATTTCTGTCCATTTGAGTGTTGCCTGTCCATCTGTTTTGTCTCCAGACAGCAGGATGTGAGGTCTGATGACCTGAAGGCCAGAGGTCGCTTCAGCACCTATAACAGCTCAGAATGTGACAGCATGATGGAACCACTGGGGGTTCATCGACCCCTCTCTGCACCCCTCAACCCCTCCACCCCTGACCAAGACCTAAACCAGGGACACAGGATTACCCAGTGCCTCTCTGGCCCCCTCACCCCTGACCAAAATCTGGGGCACAGGGCTACCCTCTTTCTCTCCCTCACTGATGAGCCCAGTAATGAGGAAGCCATATACCAGAACACCATCTCACATTGTAAGTAGAGCATCAATCCTCTGTAAACTCAGCAAACTTAAGTGGAAATGTGTTTGTTTTTTCATTCACATTTGCTGTGCCAAGCAGTTGGAGGGAATCAATGGTTTGGTTGTCTAGTGGAAAGAGGAAATGGGCACGTTGTGGCATTTAATGCTTTGGTGGTGAGGTGGGGAGTGTTACAGGAATTAAATTCCTCTATGTTTTAATACCCAATTAAAATTAAACACTGTCAATTCATAAGAATTTGTAAGACCCTTATTTGTATAAAATGGACAGAGACCAGTCTTTGAAATCAACCAGCTGCGTTTATTCTCGAGAGTACTGCCCATGATACATATTATCACAGGTTATAAACTGAAAATGACATCAGCGTTTTCTAAACTGTTCCGTCTCTTCTTGACACTGGTACAAAGGCTGTATAGTTCTCAAGCCTTCCCACATCGTCTAGAGCCAAGGTCAGCCTGTGTAGATAAGCATTCTAGCCAGTCTGGCGATATAGTTCATTAATTTCTACCAAGGAACAGACAGTCGTTGTTCTTATTCTTGATTATATTTACACACATTATATTCAGTACTAGGATTAAAAGAACATTCATACATATACAGTAACATAATAGTATTCTGATTAGTCAGTCCTGATTGAAATGTTTACATAATTAGTCATTATTGATCAAATTCCCTTCACAGGGAGCCAAGCTGTATCTTCAGCTCTGAAATATGGCAACATCTTTTCACTCTAATTTCAGATGGAGAGGAGGATGAAGACAGTGTCCATAGATTTAGAAGGAGATGTGAGGAGGAGAGAGATGAAGAAGAGGAGGAAGAGTGTAAGGAGGAAGAGGATCAGTATGACATTCTACCAGCCCCCCGGAACTGTGAGTACTACCCTCATGGTCACATCAGTGTGTTGTTATACGTCATAAATCAATAAATTATCCATCATAAATGTCATAAATTCTTCCATTATGGAGACCACTGTATAGGATATAAAATACAAGTAGATATCATCATATTACATGATAATGACTTATGTTAATGGTCTGTGTTTGATAAATGACCAAAAACCTACCTGCCATTTCCTCTGTAGCTGAGTATCACATCAACCAATCAGATGAAGACTTGACTGATGGAGAGGACCTCTATGACTTCCCACTGTCCAATAGGAGGGCAAGTGACCGCCAAGGTGAGATTATGAAAATGTTTATTTTTCAATTGATTGGGTTTTAAATTAGTTCAATATTTTTCATTTGTTTACCAGCAAATTAAAGTGTATTTGGGTTTATTTTCATGTTCTATCTCAGATTATAGCGAGATGACAGAGAGCATCTATGACGTCCCCAGTTCCCTAATGAGGAAAATGTCTGAACACACACTTGGTGAGTATGACAGCAGCGTTCTAGTTCTAATTCCCTTTTCATACATTTCTGCTAATTTTATAGACACACAAACGTAAGGGCCCTTTCAATCTATATTCTTGAATAGCACGGTGTAAAGGTCATTTACCATTTTAGTTTTTATTTATCCTTTATTTAACTTGACAAGTCAGTTTAGAACAAATTCTTATTTACAATGACGGTCTACCCCGGCCAAACCCGGACGAAGCTTGGCCAATTGTGCACCGCCCTATGGGACTCCCAATCACGGCCAGATGTGATGCAGCCTGGATTCAAACCAGGGACTTCAGTGACGCCTCTTGCACTGAGATGCAGTGCCTTAGACAATTGAGCCGACATATGCAGCATTTGCCGTGAATGCAGTCTCCGCTAAGAAAGAAACATTGCCTTTAAATGTAAATCACGCTGTGAGGCTGAACTCCCGCGATACGGATTGAATAGATCCCTAACATATCCTGAGAATGGTATACTTTTATTTAAAGGAATGTGTAGAACCAGAAGCAAAGTAGACACTATTCCCCCCTATCTACTCCATGAAAATCCTAACCAGACTCATCATCAGTATTAACAAAAACACGCACGTCTTTATCCCTCACTCTCATAGCAGAGCCTTACCCTGGAGGTGAGATGCTGGTGGAGGACAGGGGCCTCCTGGATGACATGATGGCCAGTCTGGGTGGAGGGACGGTGGGCTGGATAACAGGTGCTTCTACTGTGGAGCCCTACGGGCTGGCTCGTCATGGCTCTTAGGACTGGTATATAGTATAGACTCTGGATAATATAGACTGAATGAGTTTTCCTCATTCAAATTGTTCTATAAAGCTTGACGCATTCTGTTAGAGATTTAAATATGTTTACATTTTATGAAAAAAAAATCTCATTTGTCATGATATTCTATTCTATTGACTTCTCTTTTAATACAATCTACTGTCAAGGAAATACCATATTAAATAACTAACTTTATACTGTCAAAGTGTTCCACTTAGTATATAATGTCAGGAGAGAGGTACTATAGTATTCAGGCAGACCCTATCCTTCTTTTTTAGAAGGTAGATCAGATTTAATACTGCAGATACATTGTGGCATCATTTCCAATCACACATGTATATTTTTTATAAATATATAGAGTATATATTATTTAAATATATTTTGCTTCTTTATTATTTTCCCCTAACCCTACCACCCCTCCCTTAATTGGAGTAAACAAATTAAATAGATTTGACTTCTTTATTATTTTCCCCTAACCCAACAATACTTAGGCTTCCACTTCCAGGTTATACATACTACATACATTTAATAGAAAATATATTTTACATGAGTTATCTTCTGTTTGTTTTTAGTCCCAGCCTTCAGCTACCATCAACCCCTCCCATCTACAGTGAGGGGAAAAAAGTATTTGATCCCCTGCTGATTTTGTACGTTTGCCCACTGACAAAGAAATGACCAGTCTATGTTTTGCAGAGGGGTCAAATACTTATTTCCCTCATTAAAATGCAAATCAATTTATAACATTTTTGACATGCATTTTTGTGGATTATTTTGTTGTTATTCTGTCTCTCACTGTTCAAATAAACCTACCATTAAAATTATAGACGGATCATTTCTTTGTCAGTGGGCAAACGTACAAAATCAGCAGGGGATCAAAAACTTTTTTCCCTCACTGTATCTTTGAAGACCATCCCATTTAGATTTTTTGATTTCACCTTTATTTAACCAGGTAGGCCAGTTGAGAACAAGTTCTCATTTGCAGCTGTGACTTGGCCAAGATAAAGCAAAGCAGTTCGACACATACAACAACACAGAGTTACGCATGGAATAAACAAACATACAATCAATAATACATTTCTGGCTGCCATATATTTTTCAACTGTGCTGTGATTTTTCATAAAAGTTCTGAACCTTTCTATACTCATAGTTTCTACAGATTGTAAATTAAAGATAAACACCTTTGCTAAGAGTATTATTATACTATTGATCGATTGACTATGACTTTTTAAATCACCCAGCAGAGCTATTTGCAAAGTTGGTTCCGAGTAAATTTGGCAATTTTTCTGAACCTGCGACCAAAAACAAGCTACATATGGACAGTACCAAAACAAATTATCCAAATATTCTGTCTCTTTGCAACAAAATCTGCAAAGCTGGGATGGTTGTAGCCCCATATATATAACATTCTATTGGTTGCAAGAATGTTATAGAATATTTTAAATGGAAAAACTCTGGCTGTGTTTTTTGGTCCTTAAATGAAACTGGTATACTTTGTTATTTATCACAATTTTCTTTAGAAAAATGTTGGTATTTAATGCAGGGCCGACAGACAAGTTCCTTACCTTCTCCCCTTTCCACTTGCCTCCGCCATTTTTGCGGTAATGCTGCAATCAGTTGGTTGTAATTTTGGATAGAGCAGACATTTCCATATATTTTTTGTTAACTGCATGTATGAAATAACTCCACCAGTCCTATTTCTGATATAATTTACAAAGATTATACTGTCTTTTTTTAAATCAATTAGTATATTTGATTTCAACCATAGTATTTGTTCTAATATTTGTACTGTCTTTTCTGGTGGATTAAACTGAAATTGCAACCAGCTTTCTATTGCTTGTTTTAAAAATAGACATATTTTGGAGATTATTTCATTTTCAAATAACTGAAAGTGAGAGGTTGTAATCTGGATGAAGGTAAAAAAAGGCCATTCTTGAACACGGGGTGATTCACTCTTACTAATCTCCTAGAGCAGGTATTCTACTAGAGCAGGTATTCTCCTAGAGCAGGTATTCTCCTAGAGCAGGTATTCTCCTAGAGCAGGTATTCTACTAGAGCAGGTATTCTACTAGAGCAGGTATTCTCCTAGAGCAGGTATTCTCCTAGAGCAGGTATTCTCCTAGAGCAGGTATTCTCCTAGAGCAGGTATTCTACTAGAACAGGTATTCTACTAGAGCAGGTATTCTACTAGAGCAGGTATTCTACTAGAACAGGTATTCTACTAGAGCAGGTATTCTCCTAGAGCAGGTATTCTCCTAAGAGCAGGTATTCTACTAGAGCAGGTATTCTCCTAGAGCAGGTATTCTCCTAGAGCAGGTATTCTACTAGAGCAGGTATTCTACTAGAGCAGCAGGTATTCTACTAGAGCAGGTATTCTCAAACTGGGGTACTACGCGCAATGCCGTCGCCAAATAAAAATGTGATTCACATAATTTTGTAAAACATTTTGTTTATCATAATTACTATTTTTTTTTATTCACATTTTCAAACAGTCCATTTAGTAAGGCCCACGTCCATAGAGACACATACCACCAGTTACTACCATCAGTACGACACCTGCACCTTTCGACGACACAAGTTGTTCTGCTTCCACGAGCACATCCAATGCTAGCATCAGTAATTCTACATTTGTTGTAGCCCAGCTTGAATGGTCACTGACAGTTGTGAATCTGATGCAGCCGAATAGCTACTGCCCCCTTACCCGGGAAAGCACAGAACAACAGACAGGGACGTTGGACCATCGAAGAGGCACAAATATGATGAGAACTACGTTGTTTTGGGGTTCACTTATATTGGGAGTAGTGCCTTTCCTCAGCCACAGTGTGTTATATGTGTAAAAGTACTATCTCACAACTCGATGAAACCTTCACTCTTGCACCGACATTTAGAAACAAAACATGCCAATTTGAAAAATAAGGAATTTTTTGTCTGAGAATTAAGACGACTTTCGAGTCGTAAGACATGTATAAAAACAACAGATACCATTAATAAGAAGGGGCTAAAATAGTCTTATATGGTGAGCTACCGAGTGGCTAGGACAGGCAAGACCCATACTATTGTGGAGGAATAAATGGGACAATGCTGGGTGGAAAAACTATACATATAATGTCTTCATCAAACAACACTGTTTCACGATGCATCAGTGACATGGCAGGAGATGTGTGGAAACAATTACTGCTTCGCATACAAGCCAGTGAATTACATGCGTTACAGCTGGATGAGTCAACAGACGTGGCGGGCCTGGCACAGCTCCTGGTATATGTCTGTTACGTTTATGGGCTGTCAATTAAGGAAGACATCCTCTTCTGCAAACCACTGGAAACCAGGACAACAGGAGAGGATATGTTTAAAGTATTGGACAGCTTTGTGACATCAAATGCAGTTTGGTGGTCAAGATGTGTTGGTATCTGTACTGATGGTGCAAAAGCCATGACAGGGAGACACAGTGGAGTTATAACACACGTGCAAGCAGTTGCTCCCGACGCCACTTGGGTACACTGCAGCATCCACCGAGAGGCTCTTGCTGCCAAGGGAATGCCTGACAGCTTGAAAGACGTTTTGGACACTACAGTGAAACTGGTTAACTTTGTTAAAGCAAGGCCCCTGAACTCTCGTGTATTTTCTGCATTATGCAATGATATGGGCAGCGACCATGTAACGCTTTTACAACATAGAAGTCTGCTGGATATCAAGGGGCAAAGTATTGGCACGTTTTTTTTAATAGAGAGATGAGCTTAACGTTGTCTTTACTGACCATTTTAATTTGTCTGACCGCTTGCATGATGACAAGTTTCTCACACGACTGTCCTATCTGGGTGATGTTTTTTCCTGCCTGAATTATCTGAATCTAGGAATACAGGGACTCTCCACAACTATAATCAATGTGTGAGGCTATAATTAAGAAGTTTGAGCTCCTCTCTGTCTGCAGACAACTCACAGGTCTTTCCATCATTGCATGATTTTTTGTGTGCAAATGAACTCAAGCTTACGGACAATGTCAAATGTGATATTGCGAAGCACCTGAGTGAGTTGGGTGCACAATTACACAGGTACTTTCCCGAAACAGATGACACAAACAACTGGATTGGTTATCCCTGTCATGCGCTGCCTCCAGTCCAGTTAGTGATATCTGAACAAGAGAGCCTCATCGAAATTGCAACAAGCAGTTCTGTGAAAATGTAATTTAATCAGAAGCCACTGGCAGATTTCTGGACTTGGCGGCGCTCAGAGTATCCTGCTTTGGAAAATCGCGCTGTTAAGACACCGATGCCCTTTTCAACCACGTACCTATGTTAGAGTGGATTCTCGGCCCTCACTAGCATGAAAACTAAATACAGGCACAGACTGTGTGTGGAAAAGGATTTAAGACTGAGACTCTCCAATACAACCCAACATTGCAGAGTTATGTGCATCCTTTCAAGCACACCCTTCTCATTAACCTGTGGTGAGTTATTCACAATTGTCGATGAACAAATAAGGTTTTATATGTAAGATGGCTAAATAAAGAGCAAAATGATTGATTATTATTATTTGTTCTCTGGTCCTATAACAGCTCTTTGTCACTTCCCACAAGCCGGGTTGTGACAAAACTCACACTCATTCTTATCCTTAATAACTGTTTTGTATAGTGTGTGTGTGTGTGTGGCAGGCTTAAAATGATGGCAAAAAAGTGCGCTGACCCTGGTGCTAGAGGGGGTACAGCTGACCCTGGTGCTAGAGGGGGTACAGCTGACCCTGGTGCTAGAGGGGGTACAGCTGACCCTGGTGCTAGAGGGGGTACAGCTGACCCTGGTGCTAGAGGGGGTACAGCTGACCCTGGTGCTAGAGGGGGTACAGCTGACCCTGGTGCTAGAGGGGGTACGCAGCTGGAGGTTGAATGTGTGAAGGGGTACGGGACTATAAAAAGTTTGGGAACCACTGTACTAGAGAACCAGTTCGGAATTAAGTAAAGTTGTTGTACGATTGAAGCCTTTAGTGAGGTCTAATGCTCTAATATTTAATCATTTCTGCCCGTCCAAATTCATATTCATTATATAAATAGGCTCGTTTAACTTTGTTTGGCTAGACACTCCAAATAAAATGGAATATTTTTTGTTCATATGATTTTTATTTTTTTAATCGTTAGGTGTAGGCAGGGCCATAATTACATAGGTCAACTGGGACCCTATTGTTTCATATGGTCAGAAATCAGATTTCATATTCATGATTCAGTCCACACAGAGGATTCACATGACTATTTATACAAGTCAAACCACAGATCGACATGATAGACACCACATTAATAGACATTAACTTGTACAGGAGATTTAAATGCACAGTTAAAAGGTTGAATGATCATTCACCATGGTCCACTACAATAGATCACCGACTAACATGTCACTTGGTTCACAGTTTAAAGGACACACTTTCACAGACAATATTGCTTCATTTTCACCATAATATACTTTTTAGAGACGTCGACACATTGATAGGAAAATAGAACCTACGTAGTTGCTGTCATACAGGCACAATAAATCATGTGGGTTATTTAGCCCTGAACACACTATCATTACAATAGGGCTGGTGAAGAGTAGTGAAGGTCATCTTTGTAACTTAACATACAGTGACAGTAGATCACAGGAGGTTGGTGGCACCTTCATTTGGGAGGACGGGCTCATGGTAATGGATGGAGAGGAAAGGGCGGAATGGTATCAAACACATGGTTTCTATGCGTTTGATGCCATTCCATTCACTCCGTTCAGGCTATTATTATGATGAGCCGTCCTCCCCTCAGCAGCCTCCTGTGAAGTAGATATACAACACGTTGGCCTCTACAACACTAATATTCCCTACTAAGGAATGTAAGGATTAACCACATTAACGAGTATCTTTAGATAAGACGAAGACAGCAGTCAGCAACAGAAATACAAAAACAAGCAGCGCATGAATTTAGTCACTTAGCAGAAGCTCTTATCCAGACACATGCAGTAGTGAGTGCATGCATTTTCATACTGCTCCCCCTTAGGAATCGAACCCACAACCCTGGTGTTGCAAGCGCAGTGCACTACCAACTGAGCTACGTGGGAATGTCAGTGTGTAGCAATTTCTTTACTGGTGAAATTGAGTAAGTAACAAAAGCTGATTAAAGTGATTTGTGCATTGTTCCACTGTGCAGAAAAGCAGGATTGTACTGTAGTATGTAGATAGCATACTAGCATACTGACATGCAGACAAAAGGCAAGCAACACTAATCATTTAAAAGAAATACAACATGTGGACATGATGTAAGACAAGCAAAACAAATGATTCACATGTTGAGATGTATAGTCTGGGTTAAACATACTGATTGTGTTTCCATTCGTTTATAGTACTGCGTGTTTTAATACCAGCAAAGAAATCACTAGTGTTAACATGACTTTGGATATGTTTGTTTTTAGAGTTAATTCTGATCCAGATACAACATACTTGGTCTGTTTCTTCTGGGTAAATGCTATTCAATCACACCGCAAATGAAGACAGGGACCACTGTAAAACACCATTGGTAAAGGAAAGTGCCAAAACAGATACACACTGACAACTAGCATGGAAGAGTTCCCGTGTGAGGAGACCTGGGTCAAATACTTCCACATCCTTGTGCTGTGCTTGATTTAGTTAGTCTGGTACAACAATTTAACAAAAGAAATGGACCCAAAAGTGGCCAACTCAAATCAAGCGCACCCCTATTTCACACAGGTCTGGGCCTGTATTCACAAATTCACATCTCAGAACAGGAGTTCTGACTTCTATAGGATCATTTATAAATACAGGCCATGGTGTTGAGACTGGGTAGGTTAGAGTTGAACTATCATCGCCCTCGAGTTGTCACTGCCAATTCGAGGTTCAACTATCGCCGACCTGGTGGCTGCGGTGTGTCAGTGTCCCTCATCCCTATCCTCATCCCTGGGCCTGCTGTTCGCTGAGGAACTCATCCAGCACGCGGATGATGCTGCAGGCCTCAGGGAGGTCTCGGTGCTCGGCGTGGGCGTTCTGGAGCAGCACGTCCCCATTCCCACAGCCCTGCAGGAACTGGCAGCAGCGGAACAGAGCGTAGTGACTCGACTCAGCCTGGCGGATGAACCGCTTCAGACTGTTCATGTCCTGGATGGCCTGGAGAGACAGGGGGAGGAGAAGGAGAGAGGGGGGAGAGAGAGAGCATGGATGAGAAAGCAGTAAGCCATTTTAAACATGGCCTGGACATACAGTATTTATATAATGGTTTAAAGTGATCCACTTGTCTGTGTGCTGTGCGTTTGCCCACCTTGAGTTTGAAGTTCTCCAGGATCTGTCTGAGGAGGAAAGGGTTACAGCGCTCTGCTGCGTTCAGGAATGACTGGATCCAACCGTCACAGAAACGGTTACTGACTGGAAAAAGGTGTGAGAGGGATGACGGAGTGATTAGCCAGTGTGTATTCTGTGACGATCATTAGTGGGAAATGTTTTGGTGATTCTATGTCTGTGTGTACATGTACTGTGCCTTCGGAAAGTATTCAGACCCCTTGACTTATTCTACAATGGATTAAATAATTGTTTTTCTTCAGCAATCTACACCCAATATCCCATAATGACGAAGCGAAAACAGGTTTTGTACATTTTTGCAAATGTATTAAAAATAAAAAACAAATACCTTATTTACATGAGTATTCAGACCCTTTACTATGAGACTCGAAATTGAGCTCTGATGCATCCTGTTTCCATTGATCATCCTTGAGATGTTTCTACATCTTGATTGAGTCCACCTGTGGTAAATTCAATTCGATTGGACATGATTTGGAAAGGCACACACCTGTCTATATAAGGTCCAACAGTTGACAGTGCATGTCAGAGCAAAAACCAAGCCATGAGGTTGAAGGAATTGTTCGTAGAGCTTCGAGACTGGATTGTGTCGAGGCACAAATCTGGGGAAGGATACCAAAAAATGTCTGCAGCATTGAAGGTCCCCAAGAACACAGTGGGCTCCATCATTCTCAAATGGAGGAAGTTTGGAACCACCAAGACTCTTCCTATAGCTGGCCGCCAGGCCAAACTGAGCAATCACGGGAGAAGAGCCTTGGTCAGCTAGGTGACCAAGAACCTGATGACAGATCTCTAGAGTTCCTCTGTGGAAATGGGAGAACCTTCCAGAAGGACAACCATCACTGCAGCACTCCACCAATCAGGCCTTTACGGTAGAGTGGCCAGACGGAAGCCACTCCTCAGTAAAAGGCATATGACAGCCGGCTTGGAGTTTGCCAAAAGGCACCTAAAGACTCTCAGAACATGAGAAACTAGATTCTCTGGTCTGATGAAACCAAGATTGAACTCTTGGCCTGAATCCCAAGCGTCACGTCTGGAGGAAACCTGGCACCCTCCGTATGGTGAAGCATGGTGGTGGCAGCATCATGCTGTGGAGATGTTTTTCAGCGGCAGGGACTGGGGGACTAGTCAGGATCAAGGCAAAGATGAACGGAGCAAAGTACAGAGAGATCCTTGACAAAAACCTGCTCCAGAGCGCTCAGGACCTCAGACTGAGGTGAAGATTCACATTGCAACAGGACAATGACCCTAAGCACACAGCCAAGACAACGCAGGAGTGGCTTCAGGACAAGTCTCTGAATGTCCTTGAGTGGCCCAGCTAGCGACCGGACTTGAACCAGATTGAAAATCTCTGGAGAGACCTAAAAATAGCTGTGCAGCATTGTGCTCCATCCAACCTGACAGAGCTTGAGAGGATCTGCAGAGAGGAAACGGGAGAAACTCCCCAAATACATGTGTGCCAAACTTGTAGAGTCATACCCAAGAAGACTTGAGGCTGTAATCGCTGCCAAAGATGCTTCAACAAAGTACTGAGTAAAGGGTCTGAATACTTATGTAAATGTGATATTTCAGCTTTATAGAATTGTAGAAATGTCAAAAAAAAGTTTTTGCTTTGTCATTATGAGGTATTGTGTGTAGATTGATGAGAGAAAGAAAACGATTTAATACATTTTAGAATAAGGTTGTAACGTAACAAAATGTGGAAAAAGTCAAGGGGTCGGAATACTTTCTGAATGCACCATACAAAGACCTGTTTTGTAGAGTGGTGTGGCTACAGCTGTAACACAGATCTGTATTTGTGACTGTGGGAGAGTGTCTGTTTGTTAGAGTCGTTCCAATAGGCCTGTGTGTGTGTGTGTGTGTGTATGTCCACAGGTTAGAGCAGTCACACAGACCTGTGTGTGTGTATATGTCCACAGATTAGAGCAGTCACACAGACCTGTGTGTGTGTGTGTGTGTATATATATCCACAGGTTAGAGCAGTCACACAGACCTGTGTGTGTATATATCCACAGGTTAAAGCAGTCACACAGACCTGTGTGTGTGTATATGTCCACAGATTAGAGCAGTCACACAGACCTGTGTGTGTGTGTGTATATATATCCACAGGTTAGAGCAGTCACACAGACCTGTGTTGGAGAGTGTAGGAGGGCTGGTGGAGCAGTCTATGACCAGATCAGTAAGAGCCTCTGAGGCCTTATACAGAGAGGCTGTGGTAGTGTCCTCCTGGACCAGGCCCTGCAGACTGGCTGCCTTAATGAACCTACACACACATGAACCATATTCATTCATATTCACAGCACATACTGTATATTCTTATAGTTTAACCACAGGAATAAAGACGAGGTGTTTTCAGATTATTTTCAGAAGTGATACTCATTTATTAAACAGAATTTGACCGCAAACCCAATTTGGACTGGACTGGACCTTTAAAGTAACTCACCTAGCAACATCAGCCTTGGTCCTGTCATCTGCATTGGTGACCTCCACGTGTATGTGACTCAGAGCCTTGAAAACAATGACATGGGCCTGATCAGCGCTACATATTAAACTAAACTTTATTCTACAATGACACGGGCCTGATCAGCGCTGCATTTTAAACTAAATTTTATTCTACAATGACACGGGCCTGATCAGCGTTGCATATTAAACTAAACTTTATTCTACAATGACACGGGCCTGATCAGCGTTTCATATTAAACTAAACTTTATTCTACAATGACACGGGCCTGATCAGCGTTTCATATTAAACTAAACTTTATTCTACAATGACACAGGCCTGATCAGCGTTACATATTAAACTAAACTTTATTCTACAATGACACGGGCCTGATCAGTGTTGCATATTAAACTTTATTCTACAATGACATGGGCCTGATCAGCGTTACATATTAAACTAAACTTTATTCTACAATGACACGGGCCTGATCAGCGTTTCATATTAAACTAAACTTTATTCTACAATAACACAGGCCTGATCAGCGTTACATATTAAACTAAACTTTATTATACAATGACACGGGCCTGATCAGCGTTTCATATTAAACTAAACTTTATTCTACAATGACACGGGCCTGATCAACGTTACATATTAAACTAAACTTTATTCTACAATGACACGGGCCTGATCAGCGTTTCATATTAAACTAAACTTTATTCTACAATGACACGGGCCTGATCAGCGTTTCATATTAAACTAAACTTTATTCTACAATGACACGGGCCTGATCAGCGTTTCATATTAAACTAAACTTTATTCTACAATGACACGGGCCTGATCAGCGTTACATATTAAACTAAACTTTATTCTACAATGACACGGGCCTGATCAGCGTTTCATATTAAACTAAACTTTATTCTACAATGACACAGGCCTGATCAGCGTTACATATTAAACTAAACTTTATTCTACAATGACACGGGCCTGATCAGCGTTTCATATTAAACTAAACTTTATTCTACAATGACACGGGCCTGATCAGCGTTACATATTAAACTAAACTTTATTCTACAATGACACGGGCCTGATCAGCGTTTCATATTAAACTAAACTTTATTCTACAATGACACGGGCCTGATCAGCGTTACATATTAAACTAAACTTTATTCTACAATGACACAGGCCTGATCAGCGCTGCATTTTAAACTAAACTTTATTCTACAATGACACAGGCCTGATCAGCGTTACATATTAAACTAAACTTTATTCTACAATGACACAGGCCTGATCAGCGTTACATATTAAACTAAACTTTATTCTACAATGACACGGGCCTGATCAGCGTTACATATTAAACTAAACTTTATTCTACAATGACACGGGCCTGATCAGCGTTTCATATTAAACTAAACTTTATTCTACAATGACACGGGCCTGATCAGCGTTTCATATTAAACTAAACTTTATTCTACAATGACACGGGCCTGATCAGCGTTACATATTAAACTAAACTTTATTCTACAATGACACAGGCCTGATCAGCGCTGCATTTTAAACTAAACTTTATTCTACAATGACACAGGCCTGATCAGCGTTACATATTAAACTAAACTTTATTCTACAATGACACGGGCCTGATCAACGTTACAACCAGTCAAAATGATTCTTGGAACCTTGTTTCTGCTCTAAGCTACACAGTGGCAACATTGATGGCCATCAAAGAAAATGATGCGTTTTGAACTATGCAATTGCGTGACTGACGCCAACAAATGTGAAGATGTTTTGTGACAATACAATACGCTGGGAATATCTCATTTTATATTTGAATGTTTCCACTTCCCATTTGTTTTGTCAAGCAAGATGGCTACTAGTCAGTAAAGACTAAATTATAGCTTTAGCTAGTGGACACAGCCCAAGTAAGTAACTAGCAAAAACATAACATAGTGAAGCATGGAGGGGAAGTAAATGTATTGAAACAATGAGGGGGAATCACTGGTACAGGGGGAATTAATCACTATGGTAACAGTCAAATGATGGGTCAAAGGTGACTCACAGCATATAGCAGGAAGCTGATGCTCCCCTGGACCATCTGCACCACTCTGTGGATGTGCATCACAGACTCCTCGTACCACATGCTCAGGTAGGGCCTGATCTCAGTCTCTAGGTTCACCAGCTATATATATATATATATATATATATATATATATATATATATATATATATATATATATATATATATATATATATATATATATATATATATATACATACATACATACACACACACACACACACACGGAGGACAGAGAGGGAAATAACACTTATAACCCTACACAGGGGACTACCTATTTGTGTAGTCATTTTATATTTATCTATCTAGGGTGGTGTTAAATAGGTCACACTGATAGCAAAACATTTCACAATGGAGAAGAAAAATCTGTGTTCTTATTTGACAACATCAGGTAGTACCTCCCCATTTCAAAACATTTTTTTCCCTCTTGAACACAACCTAGGTGAGTCCCCTTCAGATAGTGTTTATTACAAAGGAGCCCTGTCCAAGAGATGATGGAATCCAGTACAATTATATTATTTTGGTGATTCCACTTCCTGCTTACCTCAGCAGTCTGTAGACTGCTCTGCAGGCCTTGCACGTACTTGTCCAGTTCAAGTCTAAACGTACAGTCAATTAAGGAAATGGTTTATGGTTTAATGATGAATGGTTTATGAGTTTCAGTACCCATCTATACATCTAGACTGACTCTACATTAGTATGATTCAGAAAGAGCATGTTAGCCTATAAAGGATATAGGTTGAGGCCTTTCTCAGAGCCTCCCATCAGGCAGATTACATAGCCATTGCCGTCCGCGTCGGGCTGCTCTGGGGATCTCTCCTGCTCCAGGAGACAGCAGTAACAGCCCACCGTTGCCTCTGGGACACTGGGATGGGACAACAAACACATATTTATTATGAATGTAAAACACTGGCTTTACACTCCTTTAGAAGTGTGCAGGCTAATTGGTGCCACATTGCTTCAGATGTATACATATGGAGAGAATAC